>NW_025746300.1:0-132740 GCF_021184085.1 Oncorhynchus gorbuscha
ATCTAGACCTACATGTAACAGTATCAATCAATAATCTAGACCGACATGTAACAGTATCTATACATAATCTAGACCTACATGAAACAGTATCTATAAATAATCTAGACCTTCATGTAACAGCATCTATAAATAATATAGACCTACATGTAACAGTATCTATAAATAATCTAGACCTTCATGTAACAGCATCTATAAATAATCTAGACCTACATGTAACAGTATCTATAAATAATCTAGACCTTCATGTAACAGCATCTATAAATAATCTAGAGCTACATGTAACAGTATCAATAAATAATCTAGACCTTCATGTAACAGTATCTATAAATAATCTAGACCTTCATGTAACAGCATCTATAAATAATCTAAAACCTACATGTAACAGCATCTATAAATAATCTAAAACCTACATGTAACAGCATCTATAAATAATCTAAAACCTACATGTAACAGCATCTATAAATAATCTAGACCTACATGCAACAGCATCTATAAATAATCTAGACCTTCATGTAACAGCATCTATAAATAATCTAGACCTTCATTTAACAGCATCTATAAATAATCTAGACCTACATGTAACAGCATCTATAAATAATCTAGACCTACATGCAACAGCATCTATAAATAATCTAAACCTGCATGTAACAGCATCTATAAATAATCTAGACCTTCATGTAACAGTATCTATAAATAATCTAAATTCATGTAACAGCATCTATAAATATTCTAGACCTTCATGTAACAGCATCTATAAATAATCTAGACCTACATGTAACAGTATCTATAAAATAATCTAAACCTACATGTAACAGCATCTATAAATAATCTAAACCTACATGTAACAGCATCTATAAATAATCTAGACCTACAACAGCATCTATAAATAATCTAGACCTACATGTAACAGTATCTATAAATAATCTAAATCTACATGTAACAGCATCTATAAATATTCTTAGACCTTCATGTAACAGCATCTATAAATAATCTAGACCTACATGTAACAGTATCTATAAATAATCTAAACCTACATGTAACAGCATCTATAAATAATCTAAACCTACATGTAACAGCATCTATAAATAATCTAGACCTACATGTAACAGCATCTATATATAATCTAGACCTACATGTAACAGTATCTATAAATAATCTAAACCTACAAGTAACAGCATCTATAAATATTCTAGACCTTCATGTAACATCATCTATAAATAATCTAGACCTACATGTAACAGCATCTATAAATATTCTAGACCTACATGTAACAGCATCTATAAATAATCTAGACCTACATGAAACAGCATCTATAAATAATCTAAACATACATGTAACAGTATCTATAAATAATCTAGACCTACATGTAACAGTATCTATAAATAATCTAAACCTACATGTAACAGCATCTATAAATAATCTAGACCTACATGTAACACTATCTATAAATATTCTAGACCTTCATGTAACATCATCTATAAATAATCTAGACCTACATGTAACAGCATCTATAAATATTCTAGACCTACATGTAACAGCATCTATAAATAATCTAGACCTACATGTAACAGCATCTATAAATATTCTAGACCTACATGTAACAGCATCTATAAATAATCTAGACCTACATGTAACAGCATCTATAACAATCTAAACATACATGTAACAGTATCTATAAATAATCTAGACCTACATGTAACAGCATCTATAAATAATCTAAACTTACATGTAACACTATCTATAAATAATCTAGACCTACATGTAACAGCATCTATAAATAATCTAAACCTACATGTAACAGCATCTATAAATAATCTAGACCTACATGTAACAGCATCTATAAATATTCTAGACCTACATGTAACAGCATCTATAAATAATCTAGACCTACATGTAACAGCATCTATAAATAATCTAAACATACATGTAACAGTATCTATAAATAATCTAGACCTACATGTAACAGCATCTATAAATAATCTAAACCTACATGTAACAGCATCTATAAATAATCTAAACCTACATGTAACACTATCTATAAATAATCTAAACCTACATGTAACACTATCTATAAATAATCTAGACCTACATGTAACAGCATCTATAAATAATCTAAACCTACATGTAACAGCATCTATAAATAATCTAAACCTACATGTAACACTATCTATAAATAATCTAAACCTACATGTAACACTATCTATAAATAATCTAAACCTACATGTAACACTATCTATAAATAATCTAAACATACATGTAACAGTATCTATAAATAATCTAGACCTACATGTAACAGCATCTATAAATAATCTAAACCTACATGTAACAGCATCTATAAATAATCTAAACCTACATGTAACACTATCTATAAATAATCTAAACCTACATGTAACACTATCTATAAATAATCTAGACCTACATGTAACAGCATCTATAAATAATCTAAACCTACATGTAACAGCATCTATAAATAATCTAAACCTACATGTAACAGCATCTATAAATAATCTAAACCTACATGTAACACTATCTATAAATAATCTAAACCTACATGTAACACTATCTATAAATAATCTAGACCTACATGTAACAGCATCTATAAATAATCTAGACCTACATGTAACAGTATCTATAAATAATCTAAACCTACATGTAACAGCATCTATTTTAACATAATCCTAAAACCTACTCTGAGTTGGGAGTTTTATAGTCTTAAAAAGGGTTTAACAGGATTCCAAGGACCTTTTGTGAGATGCTTTGTAGATACTGTTCCAGGTATTGAAACTTTCACTCAGACATTGGCCATGAATTCTCTGAAATTGAAAATCCTCTCAAATCTGTGTTCAATGATGCAAGCGAGTAGTTTCATTCAAGTGCAGCATCAGGTCTTTCCCCGACAGTTTCTACTCTTACTATTCTGTCAGTACAGGAAAGCCTTGCACCTCCCTCTATCCTGCTCAGACAAACACATAGACAAACCCTTCAGGTGTTAGTGTGCAGGTGTGTATGTGTGATAGAATGGGGGGAGGGAGGTTGTACTCCAAGCTAAGAAGCAATGGATTACCAGGCTTCCGTCCCCATCACATTTACAGTGTCATGACAACCTGGATCCTCCAAGTGAAAGTCTAGATTCGATCAACTGACATCCCATTATTCTTTGTTAAAGATATACTTAGTTGTCGTTATAACGTGAGCGTTACTTAACCGCAAGGCCACTAAACTGGTATGGTGTCTTCTTTAGTATCACAATTCAATCACAATGACTCTTTTTGTTCATTAGTGTAACTGCCTTCTCCACTTGAACATGATGTTGTACAGTTACGATGCGAGTCATTGATTTAAAGAACAGTAACAGAAGCTTCAGGATGCCATTCCAACCACTTCTCAAATATATTCCATTTTATGGCCAACCAGCATTAGGGTTACGCATTGATATCCACACTAACCGTGGTAGTGACTGTTGCTATGGTAGCATGCATGGGAAGAATCTCAATTGCTATTCCTTGACTCCTCGCGTCCCTCTCTCTTCGCTCCTTCTCAAACGCCTGACCTTCTCCTCCGAAGGTTCTTGGGAAGGAGGCAGGGAGAGAGGACGCGAGGAGTCAAGGAAATCCAACTGAGAATCTCCCATTGTGTAATTCTATTGGCTCTAAGGGTGTCGTCTTGTTCTGAGGAGCTGGGGGAAAGCTGAGGTGTCTGTCTGTCTGACAAACAGAGGATAAGGACGACAAATCCTCTAAGTGATTCTCAATGACTGACAGCACATGTTTGACTGTCTACAGTGAGGCTCACACACGCCAACACAGACACGCAGGTACACACAACACACAATCACCTTCACAGTCATTTTAATGTACACTGTACATACAGCATAATATAGTATAGTACAATACAATACAGTACAGTACAGTACAGTACAGTACAGTACAGTACAGTACAGTACAGTACAGTACAGTACAGTATAGTGCGTAGACCACTGTACTGTACATAGGAAGTGACATACGGACAGACACAACGGTACAGTACAGTACATGCATACAACTATACATACACACATACGTTCAACAAAAATTTTAATTATCCAAAATTTACAAAAAACTTGTATTTATTAACCCGATGAAACATGGCCATGATATGGTTATGATATGATTATGACATGATATGATTATGATATGGTTATGATATGATATGATTATGATATGGTTATGACATGATATGATTATGATACGGTTATGATATGATATGATTATGATATGGTTATGATATGATATGATTATGATATGGTTATGATATGATATGATTATGATATGGTTATGATATGGTTATGATATGATATGATTATGATATGGTTATGATATGATATGATTATGATATGGTTATGATATGATATGATTATGATATGGTTATGATATGATATGATTATGATACGGTTATGATATATGATTATGATATGGTTATGACATGATATGATTATGATATGGTTATGATATGATATGATTACGATATGGTTATGATATGATATGATTATGATACGGTTATGATATGCTTATGATATGATTATGATATGATTATGATATGGTTATGATATGATATGATTATGATATGGTTATGATATGATTATGATATGATTATGATATGGTTATGATACGATTATGATATGATTATGATATGGTTATGATATGATATGATTATGATATGATTATGATATGATTATGATATGATACGATTATGATATGATATGATTATGATATGATTATGATATGGTTATGATATGATATGATTATGATATGATTATGATATGATACGATTATGACATGATATGATTATGATATGGTTATGATATGATTATGATATGGTTATGATATGATATGATTATGATATGATTATGATATGATTATGATATGGTTATGATATGATATGATTATGATATGATATGATTATGATATGATTATGATATGATTATGATATGATTATGATATGGTTATGATATGATTATGATATGGTTATGATATGATATGATTATGATATGATTATGATATGATTATGACATGATACGATTATGATATGGTTATGATATGATATATATTATGATATGGTTATAATATGATTATGATATGATTATGATATTGTTATGATATGATTATGATATGATTATGATATGGTTATGATATGATTATGATATGATTATGATATGGGTATAATATGATATGATTATGATATGATTATGATATGGGTATGATATTATATGGTTATGATATAGTTATTATATGATTATGATATGATTATGATATGATATGGTTATTTTATGTTTCTGATATAATTATGATATGATTATGATATGGTTATGATATGATTATGATATGCTTATGATATGATATGGTTATTTTATGTTTCTGATATAATTATGATATGATTATGATATGATTATGATATGATTATGATATGATTATGATATGATATGGTTATTTTATGTTTCTGATATAATTATGATATGATTATGATATGATTATGATATGATTATGATATGAGTTTTTTTTTTTTACCTTTATTTAACTAGGCAAGTCAGTTAAGAACAAATTCTTATTTTCAATGACGGCCTAGGAACAGTGGGTTAACTGCCTGTTCAGGGGCAGAACGACAGATTTTGTACCTTGTCAGCTCAGGGATTTGAACTTGCAACCTTTCGGTTACTAGTCCAATGTTCTAACCACTAGGCTACCCTGCCGTCCCACGGGGCGATTATGATATGATATGGTTATGATATGGTTATTTTATGTTTCTGATATAATTATATGATTATGATATGGTTATGATATGATATGGTTATGATATGATTATGATATATGATTATGATATGGTTATGATATGATATGGTTATGATATGATTATGATATATGATTATGATATGGTTATGATATGATCTGGTTATGATATGATTATGATATATGATTATGATATGGTTATGATATGATATGGTTATGATATGATTATGATATATGATTATGATATGGTTATGATATGATATGGTTATGATATGATTATGATATATGATTATGATATGGTTATGATATGATATGGTTATGATATGATTATGATATATGATTATGATATGGTTATGATATGATATGGTTATGATATGATATGGTTATGATATGATTATGATATGAATATGATATGATATGATTATGATGTGGTTATTTTATGTTTCTGATATAATTATGATATGATTATGATATGATTATGATATGATTATGATATGATTATGATATGAGTATGATACGATTATGATATGATATGATATGATATGATTATGATACGATTATGATATGATATGATATGATTATGATATGATATGATTATGATATGGTTATGATGTGGTTATGATATGATATGGTTATGATATGATATGGTTATGATATGGTTATGATATGATATGGTTATGATATGATATGGTTATGATATGGTTATGATATGATTATGATATATGATTATGATATGGTTATGATATGATATGGTTATGATATGATTATGATATATGATTATGATATGGTTATGATATAATATGGTTATGATATGATTATGATATATGATTATGATATGGTTATGATATGATATGGTTATGATATGATATGGTTATGATATGATTATGATATGAATATGACATGATATGATTATGATATGATTATGATATGATTATGATATGTTATGATTGTGTTATGATATGATTATGATATGAGTATGATACGATTATGATATGATATGATATGATTATGATACGATTATGATATGATATGATTATAATATGATTATGATATGATATGACTATGATATGGTTATGATATGATATGGCTATGATATGGTTATGATATGATATGGTTATGATATGATATGGTTATGATATGGTTATGATATGATATGGTTATGATATGATATGGTTATGATATGATATGATATGATATGATTATGATATGATATGATATGATTATGATATGGTTATGATATGATATGGTTATGATATGATATGGTTATGATACGATTATGATATATGATTATGATATGGTTATGATATGATATGGTTATGATATGATATGGTTATGATACGATTATGATATATGATTATTATATGGTTATGATATGATATGGTTATGATATGATTATGATATGATTATGATATGATACGATTATGATATGATTATGATATTATATATGGTTATGATATGATTATGATACGATTATGATATGATATGATTATGATATGATTATGATATGGTTATGATATGATTATGATATACGATTATGATATGGTTATGATATGATTATGATATGATTATGATATGATATGATTATGATATGATTATGATACGATTATGATATGATATGATTATGATATGATTATGACATGATATGATTATGATATGATTATGATATGATATGATTATGATATGATTATGATATGATTATGATATGATTATGATATGGTTATGATATGATTATGGTACGATTATGATATGATATGATTATGATATGATTATGATATGGTTATGATATGGTTATGATATGATTATGATATGATTATGATATGATTATGATATGATTATGATATATGATTATGATATGGTTATGATATGATTATGATATGATTATGATATGATTATGATATGATATGGTTATTTTATGTTTCTGATATAATTATGATATGGTTATGATATGGTAATTTATGTTTCTGATATAACTATGGTGTGGTTATGATTATGATATGTTGTGAATGTATTATAATGTTTTACATTTTTTATAACTGCCTTAATTTTGCTGGACCCCAGGAAGAGTAGGTGCTGTTTTGTTAGCATCTAATGGGGATCCATAATACATTCAAATACGATATCTCTGTGTACTCAAATTGCCATCGATACAATGCAATCGTTTTCATTGTCTGTAGTTTATGCCTGACCATAACCATAACCCCACTGCCACCATGGGGCACTTTGTGCACAATGTTGACATCAGCAAACCGTTTACACAGCACCATACATGTGGTCTGCGGTTGGGAGGCCGGTTGGATGTACTACCAAATTCTCTAAAACAACGTCCTAGGCAGTTTATGGTAGAGAAATTAACATTAAATTATCCGGCAACAGCTATTGTGGACATTCCTGCAGTTAGCATACCAATTGCACTCTCCCTCAAAACTTGAGACATTTGTGGCACTGTAACCAAACTGCACATTTTAAAGTGACCTTTTATTGTCCACAACACAAGGTGCACCCGTGTAATGATCATGCTGTTTAATCAGCTTCTTGATATTCCACACCTGTCAGGTGGATGGATTATCTTGGCAAAGGAGAAATGCTCACTAACAGAGATGTAAACACATTTGTGGACAACATTTGAGAGAAATAAGCTTTTGTGCGTATGAAGCATTTTCTGGGATCTTTTATTTCAGCTCATGAAACATGGAACCAACACTTTACATGTTGCGTTTATATTTTTGTTCAGTGTACATAATAGTAATTAGTGGTAAATATACATCATAGTAAATAATGCCAGGGATGACTGTCCTCCCCACATCTCGTCTTAGGAAGTCTCCAATTGGCTCAGCCGAATACACTGCCAAGCACTTAGACCTTATCTGTTTCAGGGAACTGGCAACAGTGAGTAAGTGAGTTGTTAGAAAAATAACACAGGCTGTCAATGATGGTGACAGAGTGGCTGAGACTGGAGTCAAATCAGAGATCTACTTCATGTTTTTCTGTATCCAGTCTTTGAAGTTGTTTATCCGGGTATGGACTGTGTAAAGCCCTGGGCCACAGTTCCATTTCTCATAACCAAAACTTTCTAATGCCAGAAGCTCCCAGACAACACTATCATCCCCCTGTCCCGCCGAAGGACCCGATGATGGCTTAGTGGCAGGAGATGGTATGATTGTAATGCCTGCACTGACAGTGGGACAAGGCTTGGTGGGATTGAGAGGGTGACGCATTGCACACAGCATATTGTCAGTGATGGTGACAGGGGCCCCGCTCTGAGCAAACTGCCTCTCGCACTGAACGACATCCCCCAGCTCGACTACTCCAGTCTGGGCTGTCTCGGCGTCTAGGCTGGGTTTGGAACTGGACCTTGAGTCAGATGCAAGGAGCCAGCCTGTGGCATAGCCCTGTGTGGCGGTCACCTCCCCCACCTTGCATTTTGGGGAGACACACGGGCAGCACACGTTCACTGATCTTGGCCTTGTCCCGTAGCTTCAGAACGGCCAGGTCCGAGTCCAGTGTCACAGGATCAAAGCTGGGATGGACCAGGACAGAGGAAACCTGTTGGATCAGAGGAGACATGAGACAGATGGACCAAATGAATGCCGTGCGGAGAGTTAGAGCAGTGGCAGCTTGCTTGGCTCAGTCTAAACACATAAGTGTCCCAGCATGCAACTTGGCCGGACCTAAGCACAGCTTACTGACTTGCCATGTGCATTGAGATTTGGTCGGTGAGGTTGGCAACAATAGTCTTCCAATCTGTTCTCCGGAGGGAAGTGTTTGTGCATAACGCAAGGAGGTCTAATTGTTTAGGACAAACCCCAACCTTAGTTTCCTACATCTCCCATTGACATGACAATATATGTCATACAGATGTAGGATCTTAATTTGATCACCCTGTTGCATAAGAACAGTGATGGAAATGTAAAACCTGTAGTGTATTTGAGGTTTAGAAAGGCTTCTGAAGTTTGTAATTTACACTTTAAAATGCCAGACTTGATTAGCCTTATGCAAAATGTATCAACCCCAACAAACATGTCCATGAATTATAATCCATATAATAATTCACATTTCCTGGTGGTGCAAGATTATTTTCCTGCTGTAGCAAACTGGCTCAAATTAAGATCCTACACCTGTAGGTGTTTCTCAGTTCAGGATTTGAAGTGACTATATTGCCCAACATTTTAGCACCTTATGGGCCTACTTGAGGCTCCATTTACCTAATGATTTTACAATGCTGACAGAAATGTGTTTCAGTGAAATCTGATCATATCCAAATATTACATATGATATGTAATATCATATGTATTTACTGATGATATCCAAATATTATAATTTGTTGGAAATTGTTATGTGGAGGACACAGGATCTTTTAATGTTTTCTTTACAGTTAAACCACAACAAGTATTAGAGGAATAATCTGATATGGAAATCAAGACAATTAGACTGCACCTTTAAAATGGACCTATCATAAATCACCTTGGCATGTTTTGGTAGGCATTAAAGGAGCAATCTACACTTCTTTCATCCACTTATGAATGAATGATATATACCCATTGGTACCCATTCTTATATACATTCTTTTAGAATATAACTTAGTTCAATTGTCGTACCCCATCTGAACTCAACATATAAGCTTCTTTTGCTCCAATGTTTGTAAACAACGTAAATGTAAACAAACACTGTATAGCCTCAAAATACGGTTACAATATAATGTTCTATATCATTATGGATGGTCAGTCCTTGCAATCCATGGTCAGTCCTTACAATCCATGGTCAGTCCTTGCAATCCATGGTCAGTCCTTGCAATCCATGGTCAGTCCTTGCAATCCATGGTCAGCTGTGTCTAAGACTTTGAGAGTGGTGAATCCATTTCTCCAGCCACATTCCACAGCTTTTTACCAAAAACACTGGTGGTGTGTCAGCTTTGTTATTGTTTCAACTGCAGATTGGACCTTGTAGACGTTGTCAAGACAGTATTATAACAGCTTCACAACTGTATTCAGACTTCAAGAGACTATTTTACCCCTGTGTAGATAGAGCATCCCCTTAGCTTAGCATCACTCACACCCACCTGCAGTTGTTTCAGTGTCCTCATCTGGCCCGGGCTGTGCATTCCCATCACCACTTTAATGTTGGCTGGATCTACCCACTGCGGCTTGCCCACTCCTGCCACCACCAGGCAGTGAGCTGCCACCAGCACACTGAGCTGGGTGACTAGTGCTCCACTGCACGCCAGCTGCCAGGGAGAGGAGGCCTCCTCTGGTGCCGTCTGTAGGCCAGGAGCCAGCTCTGCGGATGATGTGGGAGCCGGAGGTAGATGGCTGCATGCCAGGGCCATCCAATCTCAGTGAGGTTCTGAGGGCTGAAGCCTGCTGGGAGTTGACCACACACTGTTACAGAAAGAGAGAGGAGTAGGTGTCAGAGATGGAGAGGAAATGGGTTGTTTCTGACTATATTTCTAACTACCATGTACACCTGTGGAGGCAGGTAACCTAGCGGTTAAGAGTGTTTGGTCAGTAACCGAAAGGTCGCTGGTTCAAATCCCGAGCCAACTAGCTAAGAAATCTGTCAAATGTGCCCTTGAGCAAAGCACTTAACTGGAGCATCTGCAAAGTGACGTAAATGCATTAGGGACACTTGAACAGTGATTTAAAATGTATCATTAATGTGTACTGCATTGTATTGGGGTGGTTAGAGCGTTGGGCTAGTAACCGAAAGGTTGCAAGTTCATATCCCCGAGCTGACAAAGTACAAATCTGTCGCTCTGCCCTGAACAGGCAGTTAACCCACTGTTCCTAGGCCGTCATTGAAAATAAGAATTTGTTCTTAACTGACTTGCCTAGTTAAATAAAGGTAAAAATAAATGGATCAAATAAAGTGGCACCATATTTGTAAAACCAAACGTGTTCATTCCCTCAAGATAAAGTTTGAGTACATCTCCTTTCTGCATCTGTTCTTTAAGTCAGCGCTGCCTCACCTGGCGAGCAGGAGACATGATGCCCGCTCCACCTGCCAGTCTTCAGACAGGAGCGCCGGGGCTACCGTAGTGTTGGTAGAGAGAGGAGGCACACTCATACTCTATGCTAGTGGACAGCTGGTGGAAACCACGGGGTAATTCCCTCAGGACAGGGTCTTGGGTGTTGGGAGGTTCCCTGAGGAGGGTGGGTCCATGCCAGGGGGTGACTGTCATAGACCGTATGGGTGGATGAGGTGTGAAGCCTGTGGACTGGACTATTCTGTAGTAGGGGACAAAGAAGGTGTCTGTGTTCAAGGAGAAAAGCTTAACAATGGGCATGTTTAAAAGAGATGTAGAATAAATGTTTACTGGGAAGTTATTGTCTGTAAAACACGTGTCAAACTCATTCCAAGGAGGGCAAAGTGCCTGTGGGTTTTCGCCCACCCTTGTACTTGATTGATAAATTAAGGTCACTAATTAATAAGGATATCCCCTCACCAGGTTGTCTACAGCTTAATTGAAAGGGAAAACTAAAACCTGTAGACATTTGGCCCTCTGTGGACTGAGTTTTACACCACTGCTGTAAAATAAAACCTAATCCACTCAAAAACTAGAAGCAGTGTATAAATTCAATCAAGGTGCCGGCTTTGTACAGATTGACAGTCAGAATGACACGTATAGTAGTGTTAGTACGGGTCATACCTGGATGTACGGATCATACCTGGATGTACGGGTCATACCTGGGTGTACGGGTCATACCTGGATATACGGGTCATACCTGGGTGTACGGGTCATACCTGGGTGTACGGGTCATACCTGGGTGTACGGGTCATACCTGGATATACGGGTCATACCTGGGTGTATGGTGTGTCATACCTGGGTGTACGGGTCATACCTGGATGTGAACGGATGTACGGATCATACCTGGGTGTACGGTGTCATACCTGGGTGTACGGGTCATACCTGGGTGAACCTGGCGTCATACCTGGGTGTACGGGTCATACCTGGGTGTAAGGCGTCATACCTGGGTGTACGGGTCATACCTGGGTGTACGGCGTCATACCTGGGTGTACGGGTCATAGCTGGGTGTACGGGTCATACCTAGATGTACGGGTCAAACCTGGATGTACGAGTCATACACGGATGTACGGGTCATACCCGGATGTACAGGTCATACCCGGATGTACGGATCATACCTGGATGTACGGCGTCATAGATGGGTGTACGGGTCATACCTGGGTGTAGGGGTCATACCTGGATGTACGGGTCATACCTGGATATACGGGTCATACCTGGATGTACGGGTCATACCTGGATGTACGGGTCATACCTGGGTGTACGGGTCATACCTGGGTGTATGGTGTCATACCTGGGTGTACGGGTCATACCTGGGTGTATGGCGTCATACCTGGGTGTACGGGTCATACCTGGGTGTACGGGTCAAACCTGGATGTACGGGTCATACCCGGATGTACGGGTCATACCCGGATGTACGGGTCATACCCAGATGTACGGATCATACCTGGATATAAAGGGTCATACCTGGGTGTACGGGTCATACCTGGATGTACGGGTCATACCTGGATGTACGGGTCATACTTGGATGTACGGGTCATACCTGGGTGTACGGGTCATACCTGGGTGTACGGGGCGTCATACCTGGGTGTACGGGTCATACCTGGGTGTAGGGTCATACCTGGATGTATGGGTCATACCTGGATGTACGGCGTCATACCTGGATGTACGGGTCATACCTGGATATACGGGTCATACCTGGATGTACGGGTCATACCTGGATATACGGGTCATACCTGGATGTACGGGTCATACCTGGATGTACGGGTCATACCTGGATATACGGGTCATACCTGGGTGTAGGGGTCATACCTGGATGTACGGGTCATACCTGGTATACGGGTCATACCTGGATGTACGGGTCATACCTGGATGTACGGGTCATACCTGGGTGTACGGGTCATACCTGGGTGTACGGGTCGTCATACCTGGGTGTTCGGGTCATACCTGGGTGCACGGCGTCATACCTGGGTGTACGGCATCATAGCTGGGTGTACGGGTCATACCTGGGTGTACGGGTTATACCTAGATGTACGGGTCAAACCTGGATGTACGAGTCATTCCCGGATGTACGGGTCATACCCGGATGTACGGGTCATACCCGGATGTACGGCGTCATACCTGGATGTACAGCGTCATAGATGGGTGTACGGGTCATACCTGGGTGTAGGGGTCATACCTGGATGTACGGGTCATACCTGGTATACGGGTCATTCCTGGATGGTCATACCTGGATGTACGGGTCATACCTGGGTGTACGGGTCATACCTGGGTGTACGGGTCATACCTGGGTGTACGGCGTCGGGTACCTGGGTGTACGGGTCATACCTGGGTGTACGGCGTCATACCTGGGTGTACGGCGTCATACCTAGATGTACGGGTCATACCTGGATGTACGGGTCAAACCTGGATGTACGGGTCAAACCTGGATGTACGAGTCATACCCGGATGTACGGGTCATACCCGGAGGTACGGGTCATACCCGGATGTACGGGTCATACCCGGATGTACGGATCATACCTGGATGTACAGCATCATAGATGGGTGTACGGGTCATACCTGGGTGTAGGGGTCATACCTGGATGTACGGGTCATACCTGGTATACGGGTCATACCTGGATGTACGGGTCATACCTGGATGTACGGGTCATACCTGGGTGTACGGGTCATACCTGGGTGTACGGCGTCATACCTGGGTGTTCGGGTCATACCTGGGTGCACGGCGTCATACCTGGGTGCACGGCGTCATACCTGGGTGTACGGCATCATAGCTGGGTGTACGGGTCATACCCGGATGTACGGGTCATACCCGGATGTACGGGTCATACCCGGATGTACGGATCATACCTGGATGTACAGCGTCATAGATGGGTGTACGGGTCATACCTGGGTGTAGGGGTCATACCTGGATGTACGGGTCATACCTGGATATACGGGTCATACCTGGATGTACGGGTCATACCTGGGTGTACGGGTCATACCTGGGTGTACGGGTCATACCTGGGTGTACGGCGTCATACCTGGGTGTACGGGTCATACCTGGGTGTACGGGTCAAACCTGGATGTACATACCTGGGGTCATTCCTGTACGGCGTCATAGCTGGGTGTACGGGTCATACCTGGGTGTACGGGTCATACCTGGGTGTACGGGTCATGCCTGAATGTACGGGTCAAACCTGGATGTACGAGTCATACCCGGATGTACGGGTCATACCCGGATGTTCGGGTTATACCCGGATGTACGGATCATACCTGGATGTACGGGTCATACCTGGATAGATGGGTGTACGGATGTACGGGTCATAGCTGGGTGTACGGGTCATACCTGGGTGTACGGGTCATGCCTGAATGTACGGGTCAAACCTGATGTGCAAGTCATACCCGGATGTATGGGTCATACCCGATGTTCGGTTATACCCGGATGTACGGATCATACCTGGATGTACGGCGTCATAGATGGGTGTACGAGTCATACCTGGGTGTATGGGTCATACCTAGATGTACGGGTCATACCTGGATGTACGGGTCAAACCTGGATGTACGGGTCATACCCAGATGTACGGGGTCATACCTGGATGTACGGGGTCATACCTGGATGGGGCCTTTGGCTTCACAACTTTGTGTCTCACCAGCTCAGATACCTTAGGCTCTCGACAGGCTGTGGACACAGAGGAAGAGCCCTTAACCACGTAATCAACAGTATTGTCCAGTAACCTAAACAGCAGCACTAAAGCACTATACAGTCTGATGTTATTTAAGCAATAAGGCCCAAGGGGGTGTGATATATCGCCAATATACCACACTTAAGGGCTGTTCTTATGCACAACGCAACAAAGAGTGCCTGGACACAGCCCTTAGCCGTGATATATTGGCTATATATCACAAACCCCAGAGGTGCCTTATTGCTATTATAAACTGGTTACCAACATAATTAGAGCAGTCATAAGGTGAATGCACCAATTTGTAAGTCGCTCTGGATAAGAGCGTCTGCTAAATGACTTAAATGTAAATGTAAATGTAAAAATGTATGTTTTGTTATACCCGTGGTACACTGTCTGATATACCACGGCTTTCAGACAATTAGCATTCAGGGCTGGAACCACGACTCTCAGCCAATCAGCATTCAGGGCTGGAACAAGTCAGTTTATAAATGTGGATAAACATGTGCAGGTGTTTTATCTAAATGGCTGTTTGCTGTCAGTATACCTCTCACACACAGTGGTTGCCGGCCACTCCACGAGCCATCTGGGAGACAGGTGCTCCGGGAGCCGCCACTCAGGATGTAGGAGGGGTTACAGAAGTAGTCCACTGTGTCAGGACCTCCTCCAGAGCCCCGGACCAGCTGGAGGTAGCCATGGTGCAGCCTGGCTGGAGAAGGACACACCCGAGCCCTCTGACTGGGTCTGCACCCCTCTGACTGGGTCGAACGGGCTCTGACTGGGTCTGCACCCCTCTAACTGGGTCGAACGGGCTCTGACTGGGTCGAATGGGCTCTGAGAGACACGAAGAGATGGAGGAGAGTCATGTTTTGAGAAATGGGCTGGTTATTCAATGGTCTACCATGACTATGTTGTGTATGTTCATTCAATGTGTACTCTCTTCTTGTTTTCCTTGTGTACTCTCTTCTTGTTTTCCATGTGTACTGTCTTCTTGTTTTCCTTGTGTACTTTTTCTTGTTTTCGTTACTCTCTTCTTGTTTTCCTTGTGTACTCTCTTCTTGTTTTCCTTGTGTACTTGTTTTCCTTGTGTACTCTCTTCTTGTTTTCTTGTGTACTCTCTTCTTGTTTTCTGTGTACTCTCTTCTTGTTTTCCTTGTGTACTCTCTTCTTGTTTTCCTTGTGTACTCTTTCTTGTTTTCCTTGTGTACTCTCTTCTTGTTTTCCTTGTGTACTCTTCTTGTTTTCCTCTACTCTTCTTGTTTTCCTTGTGTACTCTTCTTGTTTTCCTTGTGTACTCTCTTCTTGTTTTCCTTGTGTACTCTCTTCTTGTTTTCCTTGTGTACTCTCTTCTTGTTTTCCATGTGTACTCTCTCCTTGTTTTTCTTGTGTACTCTCTTCTTGTTTTCGTTGTGTACTCTCTTCTTGTTTTCGTCGAGTACTCTCTTCTCATTTTCCTTGTGTCCTCTCTTCTCGTTTTCCTTGTGTACTCTCTTCTCATTTTCCTTGTGTAGTTTATTTTATTGACACGTGAGGCATCATCTAATGTAATGCACCTGTTCCATCAGTACTCAGGTCTGCAACATTCCTGTCTGTGGAGGTGATCAATAACGTTGATCCATTCATTTACATGATCTTTAACTTTACCTTTATCTACCTTCCCACAGATGGGCACCGTGCCACTCCAGGTGGCGTTGGGCAGACAGGTCCTCTGGGGGGTGCCAGTCAGTGTGTAGGGTGGGTGGCACAGGTACTGAACAGCCAGGAGCTCATCCTCCAGGCCGTACACAGAGAGGAGCTCCCCGTTCACGGGCCTCGCTGGCAACACACACACCTGACTCCTAGCAACTGGAAGGCAGAGAGAGTGTTGTCTGTGTAGAAATATTATATCAACCATCCCCAGTTTGGTCTGGACTCCTGAAATGACCCGTAGCCTTTTCCTGCAGTCAGTGACCAATAGCGCCCCTTTTGGCCTCATGGGTGGAATGTTATATTTTAAATAAAAGATTTACAAAAAATGTAACTGATGAAAATCTGGTGTTTCTATGTCAAACAGTTTTGTTATATGTCAGTCTCCTGTGCATATAAAGTGTAATATTGTAATGCAAACTCAATATTGAAGACATTTCAACTCCATATCTGACAATGTCTTCTTTTTCTAAGCCCATAACCATGTGTGTGAGGTGCATACTTCTGTTTCAATGTAGATTTGTTTAAGACTACCAAGAAACACTCTGTGTGAACCTGATATAACCGAACGCAGTAAAACGTTCTGTATGACCCTGATATAACCGAACGCAGTAAAACGTTCTGTATGACCCTGATATAACCCACTGCAGTAAAACGTTCTGTATGACCCTGATATAACCGAACGCAGTAAAACATTCTGTATGACCCTGATATAACCGAACGCAGTAAAACGTTCTGTATGACCCTGATATAACCGAACGCAGTAAAACGTTCTGTATGACCCTGATATAACCGAACGCAGTAAAACGTTCTGTATGACCCTGATATAACCGAACGCAGTAAAACGTTCTGTATGACCCTGATATAACCGAACGCAGTAAAACGTTCTGTATGACCCTGATATAACCGAACGCAGTAAAACGTTCTGTATGACCCTGATATAACCGAACGCAGTAAAACGTTCTGTATGACCCTGATATAACCCACTGCAGTAAAAGGTTTTCTTCCCAGGAAGCAGTAGAGCTAGGTTTTATAATACCTGAATGATAATGAATAACTCACTTTGTTTGGGGAGGAAATGAGGTTATGGCTACCAGACGGATCACTAACCATTCTCACACAGTTGACCTGTGTAGCCTGGCAGACATGCACAGCGAAAAGACTGTACTGGGTTCAGCAAACAGGTTCCATGGTGCTGACAAGGGGAGGGGCTGCACGCTGCAAGGGAGCCGCAAATACAAAACAAACAGACAATTAGACAAATTATTCATGAATAATGAATAATAGGCTGAGCAACAGACAGGCTGACTGACAGACCTGCCTGGCTGATAGATTTAAATAATTTAAATCATCTTGGCCAAAATGTAACCATATAAGGACATGCAACATCTATGCTAAAGTCTCGTTCATAAGGGCAATAAAACCTGCCTGTAGCTACCTGAGCTCTGCTGAAAAGTGGCGAAGAAGCCATCAAAGTTGTTGTAGCCATCTGAGACAAACAGGACGTGCAGCCTGCTTCCAGAGGTTCTGATTGGTGGAGGCAGCTCATTCCCACAAAACCGGCCAATGACGGGGCGCTCAGGCTGTCACCATCTCGCAGCTCCACGTAGTCATAGTGACAGTTGTGGTCAGGCTCTAGACTAAGCATGGAGAACCTGGACGGATCCAAACAAGGTCTTTGTTATCATCATGTTTGTCTGTTAAGTAGGATAAGATATTAATATATATAGTGTCCATACTAGGACATCATCTTACTACCCTTTAAAAAACAAATTCAGTACGGATCCATGAAAGCTGTGACTGGATTGTGACAAACTACTTCCTCATAGAATACCATTCAACTTCATGAAAGCCAATGAGAGAATCAATGAATTTGACAGTGTAGTACAGTATAATCAATTCAGGGACCCACCTGAGCTCCACGTTCTCCCCTTTCTCTACCTGCACCCTCCACTCACAGTGCGCATTGATGGGGTAACTCTCCAGCATGATGTGGCCCTGGGCTCTACGAATCACCCCTCCACATGCTAGGGACAAGAACACATACTCTGAGCTCCCATAATGCAACACAAAATAACTAGAGATTAGAACATAGATGTTTGTAGCAAGTCATTCAAGTCGATGTGTAATGAACAGCGTTGGGGAAGCTCCTCTGAAAATATAGTTTACCAAGCTACCAATTACATCACATCCGCAGAGGTTGAGCTACACTGAAGTTATAAACACAGCTTTCTTAACTGTAGTTATAAACACAGCTTTCTGAAATGAAGTTATAAACACAGCTTTCTTAACTGAAGTTATAAACACAGCTTTCTTAACTGTAGTTATAAACACAGCTTTCTTAACTGAAGTTATAAACACAGCTTTCTTAACTGTAGTTATAAACACAGCTTTCTTAACTGTAGTTATAAACACAGCTTTCTTAACTGTAGTTATAAACACAGCTTTCTTAACTGTAGTTATAAACACAGCTTTCTTAACAGTAGTTATAAACACAGCTTTCTTAACTGAAGTTATAAACACAGCTTTCTTAACTGAAGTTATAAACACAGCTTTCTTAACTGAAGTTATAAACACAGCTTTCTTAACTGAAGTTATAAACACAGCTTTCTTAACTGTAGTTATAAACACAGCTTTCTTAACTGTAGTTATAAACACAGCTTTCTTAACTGTAGTTATAAACACAGCTTTCTTAACTGAAGTTATAAACACAGCTTTCTTAACTGAAGTTATAAACACAGCTTTCTTAACTGTAGTTATAAACACAGCTTTCTTAACTGAAGTTATAAACACAGCTTTCTTAACTGTTTATAAACACAGCTTTCTTAACTGTAGTTATAAACACAGCTTTCTTAACTGAAGTTATAAACACAGCTTTCTTAACTGAAGTTATAAACACAGCTTTCTTAACTGAAGTTATAAACACAGCTTTCTTAACTGTAGTTATAAACAAAGCTTTCTTAACTGAAGTTATAAACACAGCTTTCTTAACTGAAGTTACTTTTGATTTGATTTGATATACTGTATATATAAAAATGTCATAGAATACAAATTGCAAGAACAGATAACACTGGAGTCAGAAGATAACATGGTGTTTAATTTAGCCTATTAAACATACAAACTGTGTTTCAAGTGAGAATTAGACAGGTCTGATGAATTAGACAGGTCTGATGAATTAGACAGGTCTGATGAATTAGACAGGTCTGATGAATTAGACAGGTCTGATGAATTAGACAGGTCAGATGGATTAGACAGGTCTGATGGATTAGACAGGTCTGATGAATTAGACAGGTCTGATGAATTAGACAGGTCTGATGAATTAGACAGGTCAGATGGATTAGACAGGTCTGATGGATTAGACAGGTCAGATGAATTAGACAGGTCAGATGAATTAGACAGGTCTGATGAATTAGACAGGTCTGGTGAATTAGACAGGTCAGATGAATTAGACAGGTCTGATGAATTAGACAGGTCTGATGAATTAGACAGGTCAGATGGATTAGACAGGTCTGATGGATTAGACAGGTCAGATGAATTAGACAGGTCTGATGAATTAGACAGGTCTGATGAATTAGACAGGTCTGGTGAATTAAACAGGTCTGGTGAATTAAACAGGTCTGATGAATTAGACAGGTCAGATGAATTAGACAGGTCTGATGAATTAGACAGGTCTGGTGAATTAAACAGGTCAGATGAATTAGACAGGTCTGATGAATTAGACAGGTCAGATGAATTAGACAGGTCTGATGAATTAGACAGGTCAGATGGATTAGACAGGTCTGATGGATTAGACAGGTCAGATGAATTAGACAGGTCAGATGAATTAGACAGGTCTGATGAATTAGACAGGTCTGGTGAATTAGACAGGTCAGATGAATTAGACAGGTCTGATGAATTAGACAGGTCTGATGAATTAGACAGGTCAGATGGATTAGACAGGTCTGATGGATTAGACAGGTCAGATGAATTAGACAGGTCAGATGAATTAGACAGGTCTGATGAATTAGACAGGTCTGGTGAATTAAACAGGTCAGATGAATTAGACAGGTCTGATGAATTAGACAGGTCAGATGAATTAGACAGGTCAGATGAATTAGACAGGTCTGATGAATTAGACAGGTCAGATGAATTTAACAGGTAGGATGCCAAAAAAGTAAGGAATTATTGCCTACTTCATACATTTTCTTTTAGCAAAAAAAGTAGTGTGTAGTTCCAGTATTTAGATACACCACTATATGGCTAAACATTAATTAACTACTGAAATGTTACCAACATTTCAATGTAGTTCACTACTCCCCAACACTGGCAATGAAACAAGTGAAAAACTCCCAAGGACTGTAATTTAGAAAATGCTCTACCCCTGAAACAGCTGACTCACTCTTGCAGTCTCCACCTGCCCAGCCCTGACGACAGTCCGTACAGAATCTTCCTCGGATGAAGAAATCATCCTTGGCCTCCCACGTCCCATTGTGACAGGTTTTACAGTTCTCAAACAGACTGCAGCCTGAGGGAAGAGGAGAAACAGGGGAGCCATGAGGTCAGGTCAGTGTTCTGCAAGCAGCTAAATGACATGTCATTTCAACCAATGTTTAATCACGTTCAATGTTTTGGTTCATTTAAACGTTTATAAATCTGTAAGAAAAAGTGAATCCTTGTAATTACAACTTAACGTTAAAGCTTTATCAACATGTGAAGAATAAGAAGATAAATGTCAGTATGCAAAAAGTTGTATTGGGTAAGAAAGCTGGAAGGGAGTAAGAGGGAAGCAGTAGAGGGCACAGATTAAATAGAAGGAGACAGATGTCTCACAGGATGTAGAAATCTGAAGCGTCCGTTTACAGCTTCTTCTCACCACCAAATTTGGTGATGGGAGGAAGTCCAGGGGCGGAATGTGGGAGAAAATGGAGTTAAATGAAACTTGGTGTCAATACAGTTCTCTTCCCAAATTACAATCTGTTATGAACAGAGTGAACTAAGTTTTGTGTACTTGACCCTTTACCAAAGTTCCAAAAAATGGTTTTGTTTACAAGGAATGCAACGGCCAATTGAATTATTGCACATGAACACTTCACAAAGAACGTGTTACCTAGCAGAAATATGCAAATATATGCTAAAACATGACAACAGGATCTCGCTAGGTCGTGCTTGGTTCTGCCCACCTCCATGCCTGTTCTGCCCACCTCCATGCCTGTTCTGCCCACCTCCATGCCTGTTCTGCCCACCTCCATGCCTGTTCTGCCCACCTCCATGCCTGTTCTGCCCACCTCCATGCCTGTTCTGCCCACCTCCATGCCTGTTCTGCCCACCTCCATGCCTGTTCTGCCCACCTCCATGCCTGTTCTGCCCACCTCCATGCCTGTTCTGCCCACCTCCATGCCTGTTCTGCCCACCTCCATGCCTGTTCTGCCCATCTCCATGCCTGTTCTGCCCAACATGCTTCATTTGCTCCCACTTGAAATGACAACGATGAGATATTTTGGGGATTAGTTACCAGTATCTTTGGTAGAGGTCTGATAGGTTGTTTACCAGGGTGGATGATGCAGGGGTCACACTGGTCCAGTTGGTTGCGGCAGCAGGGACGGAGTAGCCCACCCGTGCCCCCTGGGAAGGACATCTACACTGGATCAGCTGGTACTCACAACAGTCCCTACACATGTGGTTCCACTCTGAGCTGGGACACTTGTCATCCACCACACCTCTGGAATCTAAAATCAATCAATCAGTCAATCAAATGTATTTCCTAAAGCCCCTTTTAGCGTGGCAAGTAGCCTAACGGTTAGAGCATTGGGTCAGTAACCGAAAGGTTGCTAGATCGAATCCCCGAGCACGGCAAGTTGAAGAATGTGCCCTTGAGCAAGGCACTGAACCCTAATTGCTCCAGGGTCACTGTTGACAATGGCTGACCCTGGTCGTGACCCCATTCCCTGCGGGTGTCTCAGGGAGAGTTGGGATATGCAAAAAGAAACACATTTCCAAATGTATTAACACATACCTGCACAACACATGATACCCAGCCTAAACTCAAAACAACAAGCAATGTTGTATCAAGGGAGTTTCACATAAAGAGACTGGCATGTTGTGAATCAAGTGGTCAGTTTAACCAGCAGGTAAAGTGGTCAGACTGGCATGTTGTGAATCAACCAGCAGGTATCCCAGTGGTCAGAGCGTTGGACTAGTAACCAGCAGGTATCCTAGTGGTCAGAGCGTTGGACTAGTAACCAGCAGGTATCCTAGTGGTCAGAGCGTTGGACTTGTAACCAGCAGGTATCCCAGTGGTCAGAGCGTTGGACTTGTAACCAGCAGGTATCCTAGTGGTCAGAGCGTTGGACTTGTAACCGAAAGATTGCAAGATCGAATCCCCGAGCTGACAAAGTAAAAATCTGTTATTCTGCCCCTGAACAAGGCAGTTACCCCACTGTTCCCCGGTAGGCTGTCATTGAAAATAAGAATTTGTTATTAACTGACTTGCCAAGTTAAATTTAAAAAACATGTCACATGGCATTCATTTGTCTATGATTACTGCTTCTGTAAAATAACATGCTCTATAGTCTACATGAATGCACGTCTGGATTCATGACATATACTTGCCAAAATAATATTTAGCTCTAGTTTGAATGCAACACAAAACAAGGACGCCTCGTCTGTACATACATTTGAAAGCAACACAAAACAAGGACGCCTCGTCTACATACATTTGAATGCAAAACAAGGACGCTTCGTCTGTACATACATTTGAATGCAACACAAAACAAGGACGCCTCGTCTACATACATTTGAATGTAACACGAAACAAGGACGCCTCGTCTGTACATACATACATTTGAATGCAACACAAAACAAGGACGCCTCGTCTGTACATACATTTGAATGTTTCCTCTCTGTACTGGAAGAATGTTTTTTGGGGATGAAGTCATTTGTATGAAGCTTACTTCTGCTATCTCAGAGATCTGGTTATCATATTAGTTTGACTAGGGCTCTATAACGCTACGTTTAACCTGGCAGACCAATTCTAATATATTTTTCTCACTAATTGGTCTTTTGACCAATCAGATCAGCTCTTTTGCCAATGATTAGGGCAAAATATCAGAATTGTGCTCCCTGTGTAAACGCAGCCATAGCTACATTAGTAGTTTGGGTCCTGGATGCTGAAACAGCCTTCTAGCAGTGTGTATATCAGACAATATGCCATGGGTATGATGCAAAACTCATTTACAGTCATATTTATGTTGGTAAACAGTTTATAATGGCAATATGGCACCTCAGGGGTTTGTGGTATATAGCCAATATATCCCTGCTAAGGGCTGTGTCGTAAGAACAGACTTTAGGTGTGGTATATTGGCCAAGATATAACAACTCCTCGGGCTTTATTGCTTAAGTATAGCATGTGTACACTGAAGAAGGGTTTAGGGTAGCAATCCTCTGTGAGTCTATAATTGGTTAGATACCTCTCATCAACTTCCAGGTGCCTTGTGGCAAGTTCTATGTGATTCTATGCTGTGATTCTACAGTTCTCTGGTGACTAACTCTACTGAGTGGGTTAATCCTATTGAAACAGGGCTAATGTGCTTGAATCGTAAATTAATGGTTCACAGTTCACATCGTGCTCCCCCAGGGGTCATTACAATAGCAAGAAATCCCCAAACCCAATCTGACCTTGTCTCGTGATGGTTCCAAAGGCATTAACCTTCTACAGACTAAACCCTGTCTAATCTGGGGTTCTACTATCTATATGGAATTGTTTTAAAAGGTCACACCAAGGGTCATTTATCTATTTGATTTAACATTTTAAGACCCTTGAAGTATAAAATACAATATAAAAACAAATAGTTGATGAAACACATCGAATAACAGATTCACTACATGGAACAACAGATGGTCCCCCCCCCAAAAAAAAAATCTAAAGGAAGTTTGTTCTGAAGTGTCTGTCCTATATTTGAGAGAAACAGTTGTTGTTGTTTTAGCATTAAGTCTCCATATATACTTCCATTCATTTTTCAACTGTTACCGGGGGACCTTCAGGCAGGTCTTGTGGTGCCTGTGGGGGTCCTAGAGCATAACAACCACATGTACGTGTTCATGAGAGTCTCACATCCTATTAGTGTGTAGCCCAAAATGTTGGGACGCTGCAGACAGAAGTCGGCAGATCGTCTGTACCGACTTCAGACGCGTTCTAATACGTTTATGGGGATTGTAGAGCAAAACAGAGAACACCACCGTGTTCGTTAGAGTCTCATCTTTCCATAGAGGGGTCAGGCCAAACTCTGCTACAGACTATTTTGTGAGAAGACCCATTTTTGGGATGTCTCATGGTCTGACAAATATCTAGCTCTAGCTCTGTCACCTTTCACCTTTCACCTTTCACCGCAGATTCGGAAGTGCAACATTAGCGGATTGAAATATATCTAGGTGAACAGATATCTCTAGTTTAAACTGACGTCTTTTTACAGGGATTATTTTGTTATGCTAATTCGATTTCTAGGGGGTTTAATAGAGTCCTACAGTCATATTCTCATTACAGTCTGGTCAAAATGAGTGTGGCAATACATAGACAATGTCCTCAGCTTTCTAACAGCAGGAAACTTAGAATCCAGACTTGACAGTGACTAGAGAAGTTAACTCAGACTTGACTAGGTCAGTGGCTAGAGAAGTTAAAACCCAGACATGACTAGGTATTTGACTAGAGAAGTTATAACCCAGACTTGACTAGGTCAGTGGCTAGAGAAGTTAACTCAGACTTGACTAGGTCAGTGGCTAGAGAAGTTAACTCAGACTTGACTAGGTCAGTGGCTAGAGAAGTTAAAACCCAGACATGACTAGGTATTTGACTAGAGAAGTTATAACCCAGACTTGACTAGGTATGTGACTATAGAAGTTAACTCAGACATGACTAGGTAAGTGACTAGAGAAGTTAAAACCCAGATATAACCAGGTATGTGACTATAGAAGTTATAACCCAGACTTGACTAGGTCAGTGGCTAGAGAAGTTAAAACCCAGACATGACTAGGTAAGTGACTAGAGAAGTTAAAACCCAGACTTGACTAGGTATGTGACTATAGAAGTTAACTCAGACATGACTAGGTATGCCCATATGACTCAGAGAGGACATAAATTACTCAGCAAGTGCAAAAGAAAAACTCTAACAATGGAAGTTGTGTGAACAGTTCAGAATAGGGAGGCTAAAACAAGTTACAGCAGGCTTCGTAGAGTCATACATCTGAATGAAATGAGTTGTCATCAGTATATGATGGAACCATCGCTCTAGCTCTTACCGTGGGGCCAGGCAGTTGCATGAAGGCAGAGTAGAATGACATGGAGAAGAAGAGGCAGGAGGTGTCTGGGTTGCAGATGAGGGGACATTGTCGTCCTCCCAGTGGGCTGCACCCTCTGGCACACAAGGACCATAGAGCTAGGAACCAGAACACACATGATGTCACTGAGGAGTGACAGGAGTCCGGAATCTAAAGTGTTCCTGTTCAGAACGCTCCACATCAATCCCACTATCCTCTCGTTCTCTGGGCTCTAGATGCAAAGCAGCTGTTGAGGAGAACACACACTCACCACACTAAAAGAGAGAGATTTAACCCTTTCTTTTCACCAGGAGTCACACTGGCATTCTGCTCTCTCTCTCTCTCTCTCTCTCTCTCTCTCTCTCTCTCTCTCTCTCTCTCTCTGTGATGATGGACAAGCTCCATGCATCTGAACTCTCCAGCTTCTGTTTTTACAGACGTGCCATGTTGAGTTCTGGAAGTCCAGAGGAAAAGGGGAGTGGCTGCATATTGGCATGTCGAGAGTGTTGCAGGGAAAAACACTGTCACTTTTAATGGAGAGAACAGAGATGGCGAGTTGATGATACTCCAGGGAAAGATGTTTTCCGTCTGTGTTTGTATGGCGAAGGAATTCAGGGAGGCCTGAATCAGGACGTCATTGTACTGTAAAACCCCTCAGGCTCTGGCCTGCGAGATCTGCAGGGGAGGCCATGCCAACAAACTGTGATAAGCAGAAATAATGTCATTCCTGTTCCTGTTCATAGTTGTCTATAGGAGCGAACCTGGGCAAAGCTTCTATACAGGATGACAGTGTATTCTCTACAAAAGGGCCCCAGGCAATGGGGCGGACAGGCACTGCACAGCTCATTGCAAATCACTGTTTGTTTTTCATTACCTGGCTTGAATACAGTTTCCATGTAAAAAGAAAAACTCTTTTCCCAGGCATTGCATCCAGATGGGACTCGGAGTTAAGATTTTAACTGACCATAGGGACCAGACCCATTAGGTTTAATGGACATTTGCCTCCTAGTTCCAGTGAAGGTTGAAAAGAAACCAAAGAAAACCCCCCTATACTTTATGTACTATAAATTACAAACCCTAGCCAATAACCCTTCCACCCTTGTGTACATCTAAGGAATACAGACTTTTCAAATGCCTTATCCAAAAACAGTCTTCGGGAATCGACTACAGCCAAGGTAAATGGAAATATCACGTAGATTTTATTTTGAGTGGACCATCCCTTTAAGCAATATGGTAATAGCTTAACATCCCCTTTCTGAAGACAAGAGACACCTGGTGGTTACGTATAGAAACAGCATTTAATTAGTAAAAACATATTTTACACTTTTACAAATTAAGTCAAAGCACAAATTGATTTAGAATACATCCATTAAAAAAAAGAAAGATACAATGAGTAGCCATGAAGGGTGGAAGAAGAAGAAAGGTAAATATATGACAGAGTGACTTGGGGTAAATATATGACAGAGTGACTTGGGGTAAATATATGACAGAGTGACTTGGTGACAGAGTGACTTGGGGTAAATATATGACAGAGTGACTTGGGGTAAATATATGACAGAGTGACTTGGGGTAAATATATGACAGAGTGACTTGGGGTAAATATATGACAGAGTGACTTGGGGTAAATATATGACAGAGTGACTTGGGGTAAATATATGACAGAGTGACTTGGGGTAAATATATGACAGAGTGACTTGGGGTAAATATATGACAGAGTGACTTGGGGTAAATATATGACAGAGTGACTTGGGGTAAATATATGACAGAGTGACTTGGGGTAAATATATGACAGAGTGACTTGGGGTAAATATATGACAGAGTGACTTGGGGTAAATATATGACAGAGTGACTTGGGGTAAATATATGACAGAGTGACTTGGGGTAAATATATGACAGAGTGACTTGGGGTAAATATATGACAGAGTGACTTGGGGTAAATATATGACAGAGTGACTTGGGGTAAATATATGACAGAGTGACTTGGGGTAAATATATGACAGAGTGACTTGGGGTCACATCGGACGACAGCACAGACTGCTGAAACAGACTCATGAGATTAGTTTTGACTCATTTGTCATGCAAACACAGTGACTCTTTAGCATTGAAGCAATGATGGAACCAGAGACATATCTAAAGATAGTTTATTATAGCAAATATATATAATAAACTCTATACGTGCCTCTGTGAAGATCCATTGATATGATTATAACAATTAATTGCTATACTCGCACAATCCCTTGTGCTATTTGACAGATCAATAAACAAATATTTCACATCAGAACTTATTGATAGAACTTGTGGATAAATTTAACTGCGTAGTTAGTAAAACACAGATGAATGAATATGGTTTATATTTGACCCTTTCCTTCATTTATACTGCAGGCACAATAGCAGATTACCTCCATATGGGACTGGGAACAACAGCACTGTTACAGGCTTTTCACACTACTGACCCGAACTGGGCCGATACCAACCAAGCTGTACTGAGCTGGCCTGGTCATGAACACACCAGATTTGATGGCACCATGCTGAAAAGGACAATGTGCTCAGAGCCAGCAGTTTGGGTCGGTACGATGGTGTTAAAAAGGTCTTTGTTACTGGTTCGCAGGGCTGTGTGTGGAGGGCTCTCCCTCCAATCAGCGTTGAGTCCAGGTGCGTCAACAGTCTGGGGGAAAAAGATGTGTAGGTGAATACTAAACAGGTTTCCTGATGAATTCACAGTCAACACTCCAATCTTATGCCTCCCATTTTCTAAACTGCATCACTTTTCAACAGAGTATCTGGTAAATCTCTGGTTTCTACTAACCTGCAGTCACCTTAGCACTAGATCAAATGACCCCCTTGAAATCGTAACATTAAGTTCTAATGGGCATTCTGTTGGGTCCGGTTTAAATCTGATGTGTGGGTTCTTGTAGATCACACAGAGTCTTGCTTTGTGACCACGACCTCTTAATGTTCTCGTGTCAAGGCTTGGGACAACAGCTGGAGGTTCTGCCTGATCCAACACCTCCCCAAAGCCCAATGGTTTAGGAGACAGCCTACTGCGGGTAACATCCTTA
Source organism: Oncorhynchus gorbuscha (assembly GCF_021184085.1). Taxonomy (NCBI): domain Eukaryota; kingdom Metazoa; phylum Chordata; class Actinopteri; order Salmoniformes; family Salmonidae; genus Oncorhynchus; species Oncorhynchus gorbuscha. The sequence continues at coordinate 29,471 of NW_025746300.1, forward strand.
CCGTCTGCTAGTAAGGGCTGAGCTGGGGCTGAGCTGCAGCAATGGACCTTGGCCTGGGTGCCCCACTCTGTTAGCTCCAGCAGGTTGGAGCCGTGGCCCCTCTTCCCCGGGGGTGAGGGTCCCGCTAGCGTCCGGTCTTACTGTCCGGAGTGAGAGGACGAGTCTGGAACCACAAGGGCCCCAGTTAGAGATCCTGCATTGAGATGCACCATGCAACACACATTACCCACAGGCTCTCTGCTGGGTTAGCTGGCTAGGATGCACCATGCAACACACTTTACCCACAAGGCTCTCTGCTGGGTTAGCTGGCTAGGATGCACCATGCAACACACTTTACCCACAAGGCTCTCTGCTGGGTTAGCTGGCTAGGATGCACCATGCAACACACTTTACCCACAGGCTCTCTGCTGGGTTAGCTGGCTAGGATGCACCATGCAACACACTTTACCCACAAGGCTCTCTGCTGGGTTAGCTGGCTAGGATGCACCATGCAACACACTTTACCCACAAGGCTCTCTGCTGGGTTAGCTGGCTAGGATGCACCATGCAACACACTTTACCCACAAGGCTCTCTGCTGGGTTAGCTGGCTAGGATGCACCATGCAACACACTTTACCCACAAGCTCTCTGCTGGGTTAGCTGGCTAGGATGCACCATGCAACACACTTTACTAACAAGGCTCTCTGCTGGGGTAGCTGGCTAGGATGCACCATGCAACACACTTTACCCACAAGCTCTCTGCTGGGTTAGCTGGCTAGGATGCACCATGCAACACACTTTACCCACAAGGCTCTCTGCTGGGGTAGCTGGCTAGGATGCACCATGCAACACACTTTACCCACAAGGCTCTCCGCTGGGTTAGCTGGCTAGGATGTAGCATGCAACACACTCAGCCAGGTCAGTTACAGTTTGGTGGGCTGGGTTCAGGTATGAAATGACTGCAGGTCAGTTACAGTTTAGTGGGCTGGGTTCAGGTATGAAATGACTGCAGGTCAGTTACAGTTTAGTGGGCTGGGTTCAGGTATGAAATGACTGCAGGTCAGTTACAGTTTAGTGGGCTGGGTTCAGGTATGAAATGACTGCAGGTCAGTTACAGTTTAGTGGGCTGGGTTCAGGTATGAAATTAATTACTTTTAGAATAGATCCTTGGTAATAACATAAAAGAATGTTACTGCCAGAGTTAATTCTAGAATAGATCCTTGGTAATAACATAAAAGAATGTTACTGCCAGAGTTAATTCTAGAATAGATCCTTGGTAATAACATAAAAGAATGTTACTGCCAGAGTTACTTCTAGATTAGATCCGTGGTAATAACATAAAAGAATGTTACTGCCAGAGTTACTACTAGATTAGATCCGTGGTAATAACATAAAAGAATGTTACTGCCAGAGTTACTTCTAGAATAGATCCTTGGTAATAACATAAAATAATGTTACTGCCAGAGTTCATTCTAGAATAGATCCTTGGTAATAACATAAAAGAATGTTACTGCCAGAGTTACTTCTAGGTTAGATCCGTGGTAATAACATAAAACAATGTTACTGCCAGAGTTACTTCTAGAATAGATCCTTGGTAATAACATAAAACATGGCTGAATCAGAGAAGCGTGAGTGGGTCTTGACACACACACATTGATGTTAGATGTTGCATGAGGGATAAGGCTGACTGTTACGCTACCAGCCATGTAATTACATGACGTTACACAACCATAAACTAGCTCAAGGGGAGAGCAATGCAACACAGAGCAATTCATATCACCGCCTGTCAGTCGACCGATAGAAAAACATCTAGCCGTCAAAGAGTTTCCCAACCAGGTGAATCTGACTGACGTCCTGGCAGCTCTGCTCGGGTGTTCAACGAGAGAATCTGTCAAGTACACTACTGTAGAGGGGCCTGTGGGGATTGGACAGCCTGTGTGTGCGCTCTGTGTGTACCTAATGTAGTCTCCGCTGGGGTCAGTCCTCCGGCCGAAGCCCACAGGACAGTAGCAGTGGAAGAACTGCTGGGAGAAGGAGCTGCAGGAGAGCCCACATCCAGCTGCCTGCGTTCACACTCCAGTCTGCATCCAGGAGCAGCTCCTCAAACACCTGCAATACATCACATATAGAAATATAACGCTAATAAACCAGTCACCTGCTTGTCCAGAAGGGATACAGCTTTTGTCAAAATGGACTCTTCCTAGCAGGTTAGGAGAATTAGGTTAAGGTTAGGAGAATTAGGTTAAGGTTAGGGAATTAGGTTAAGGTTAGGATAATTAGGTTAAGGTTAGGAGAATTAGGTTAAGGTTAGGAGAATTAGGTTAAGGTTAGGGAATTAGGTTAAGGTTAGGAGAATTAGGTTAAGGTTAGGAGAATTAGGTTAAGGTTAGGGGAATTAGGTTAAGGTTAGGGGAATTAGGTTAAGGTTAGGGGAATTAGGTTAAGGTTAGGAGAATTAGGTTAAGGTTAGGAGAATTGGGTTAAGGTTAGGATAATTAGGTTAAGGTTAGCTAAAATGCAAAACATTTACATTTTTGACGTCAATTTGACAAAAACTGTATCCCATCTAGATATGACCCAGTCACCTAGGACTAAACCAATGCTCAAACACAAAAAAGCACACACACAGACAAACACACCCCTCCTCAACACATGTAACAAATAGAGATACAACATTATTAAAGTTAAAGTACTGAACTGAAACAATAACAAAGTGGTCACCAATCCTCTTTTTTGGTTAAAAAAATAATAGAAAATGAGAACTAGTTTGTATTGGACAAATTCAGGTAGGTCCCTCCCCGTTTGGTTCTGTTTGGTTCCTACTGAAGATACCCCAGTAATGAGCAGATAGAGATAGACTCTCAGATGAGGGTCTGGTTAGGTGGTGAAAACTAACCCTCCTCTGGGAGTCTTTGGGTGTGCATGTTTTTGCTGCATCCCTGCTCTAACACACAGCTAATCATCATCATCAAGGTCACCAAGAGAAGCTGATTAGTAAAATCAGGTGTTAGATTGGACCAAGAGCAGAAAACACACCTCTCCAGGAGAAGATTTCTATCTTGTCTCTAGGTGTCTACAAAAACATACTGTAGGTTGATCATAAGGAAAAGTACATGAAGAAGCATCCACACCAACTTTATCTTCAGTGTTTGTGATCGAGGTGGCAAGGGAGCCTTGGCTGGCTGGTCACTATGCCAGGCCTGGATACACCCAGATCAGGTGACTCACCTTTTTGTCCATATGATTGTCCAGTCTCTCCAGTGCCTCAGTCTCCCTGCCCCTCCACGCAGCAGGACCAAAGCAGTGAGTCTTAAAACCTGCCCGATAATTTTTTGTTGTTGTCAAATTCCATTAAAAATCAAACCGATTTATCATCACTAGCAGACGATGATGAGAGATACCAACACACACACACACACACACACACACACACACACACACACACACACACACACACACACACACACACACACACACACACACACACACACACACACACACACACACACACACACACACACACACACACACACACACACACACACACACACACACACACACACACACACACACACACACACGTCCCTCACCTAGTTCATCGAGGGAGGGCACTCCGTAACGCTCATCATGATACCTGTCTGGCAGCAGTCCATCTGTTGTCGGCTGACAGTGGGGAGGGGCTTCTTGGGCAGCTCCAGCCGGTGGACGACGATGGCCTGGAAGCACTTGAAGGTCAGCGGGGGCATGTCGTTGTTCATCTCAATGATCCTAGAACAGAGAAACCACAGGTGTTCACTAACCAGGTCGTATTCATTAGTTACTGTACCAAATGGAAGAAAATGGACTGAAACAAGGAGGGACTACCTGAACTTTTCGTTGCAGAAGTTTTACTACAGTGTGCTATAATGAATATTAATGGGAGGTACTGCTTCATTGCTCTGAACTGCTGATATAACTTTTTCAAAGCAAAGCCCTCGTCTGAATTAGATTTTTTTTCGATCCGTTTTTACATCTAATATTTTTTAACAAAAGGCCACATCCTGGATTCAAAAGGAGGGGGACAGACCAGAGTCTGTTCCTGTAAGGAGGGGGACAGACCAGAGTCTGTTCCTGTAAGGAGGGGGACAGACCAGAGTCTGTTCCTGTAAGGAAGGGGACAGACCAGAGTCTGTTCCTGTAAGGAGGGGGACAGACCAGAGTCTGTTCCTGTAAGGAGGGGGACAGACCAGAGTCTGTTCCTGTAAGGAGGGGGACAGACCATAGTCTGTTCCTGTAAGGAGGGGGACAGACCAGAGTCTGTTCCTGTAAGGAGGGGGACAGACCATAGTCTGTTCCTGTAAGGAGGGGGACAGACCAGAGTCTGTTCCTGTAAGGAGGGGGACAGACCATAGTCTGTTCCTGTAAGGAGGGGGACAGACCAGAGTCTGTTCCTGTAAGGAGGGGGGCAGACCATAGTCTGTTCCTGTAAGGAAGGGGACAGACCAGAGTCTGTTCCTGTAAGGAGGGGGACAGACCAGAGTCTGTTCCTGTAAGGAGGGGGACAGACCATAGTCTGTTCCTGTAAGGAGGGGGACAGACCAGAGTCTGTTCCTGTAAGGAGGGGGACAGACCAGAGTCTGTTCCTGTAAGGAAGGGGACAGACCAGTCTGTTCCTGTAAGGAGGGGGACAGACCATAGTCTGTTCCTGTAAGGAGGGGGACAGACCAGAGTCTGTTCCTGTAAGGAAGGGGACAGACCAGAGTCTGTTCCTGTAAGGAGGGGGACAGACCAGAGTCTGTTCCTGTAAGGAGGGGGACAGACCATAGTCTGTTCCTGTAAGGAGGGGGACAGACCAGAGTCTGTTCCTGTAAGGAGGGGGACAGACCAGAGTCTGTTCCTGTAAGGAGGGGGACAGACCAGAGTCTGTTCCTGTAAGGAAGGGGACAGACCAGTCTGTTCCTGTAAGGAGGGGGACAGACCATAGTCTGTTCCTGTAAGGAGGGGGACAGACCAGAGTCTGTTCCTGTAAGGAGGGGGGCAGACCAGAGTCTGTTCCTGTAAGGAAGGGGACAGACCAGATTCTGTTCCTGTAAGGAGGGGGACAGACCAGAGTCTGTTCCTGTAAGGAGGGGGACAGACCAGAGTCTGTTCCTGTAAGGAGGGGGACAGACCAGAGTCTGTTCCAGTCTTCCCCAAAATGTACACCTACTCATTCCAGGGTTCTTCTTTATTTTTTACTATTTTCTACATTGTAGAATAATAATGAATACATCAAACTATGTATTCATGTAGTACCCAAAGAAAGTGTTAAACAAATCAAAATATATTTTAGATTCTTCAAAGTAGCCACCCTTTGCGTTGATGACAGCTTTGTACGCTCTTGGCATTCTCTCAACCAGCTTCACCTGGAATCCAACAGTCTTGAAGGAGTTCCCACATATGCCGAGCACTTGTTGACTGCTTTTCCTTCACTCTGCGGACCAACTCATCCCAAACCATCTCAATTGGGTTGAGGTTGGGTGATTGTGGAGGTCAGGTCATCTGATGCAGCACTCCATCACTCTCCTTCTTGGTAAAATAGCCCTTAAAAAGCCTGGAGTTGGGTTGGGTTTTTGTCCTGTTGAAAAACAAATGATAGTCCCACTAAGCGCAAACCAGAAGGGATGGCGTACCGCTGCAGAATGCTGTGGTAGCCACACTAGTTAAGTGTGTCATGAATTCTAAATAAATCACCAACAGTGTCACCAGCAAAGCACCCCCACACCATCACACCTCCTCCTCCATGCTTCACGGTGGGAGCCACACATGCGGAGATCATCCGTTTACCTACTCGGTGTCTCACAAAGACACGGCGAATGGAACCAAAAATCTCAAATTTGGACTCCTCAGACCAAAGGACAGATTTCCACCCGTCTAATGTCCATTGCTCATGTTTCTTTGACCAAGCACGTCCCTTCTTATTATTGGTGTCCTTTAGTAGTGGTTTCTTTGCAGAAATTCCACCATGAAGGCCTGATTCACACAGTCTCCAATGAACAGAGACTGTTGAGATGTGTCTGTTACTTGAACTCCATGAAGCATTTATTTGGACTGAAATCTGAGGTGCAGTTAACTATAATAAACTTATCCTCTGCAGCAGAGGTAACTCTCGGTCTTGCTTTCCTGTGGCGTTCCTCATGAGAGACAGTTTCATCATAGCGCTTGATGGTTTTTGCGACTGCAATTGAAGAAACTTTCAAACTTCTTGAAATTTTCCAGATTGACTGACTGACCTTCATGTCTTAAAGTAATGGACTGTACTTTCTCTTTGCTTATTTGAGCTGTTCTTGCCATAATATGGAATCGGTCTTATACCAAATAGGGACATCTTCTGTATACCACAACTTCCTTGTCACAACACAACTGATAGGCTCACATGCATTAAAGGAGGAAAGAAATTCCACAAATTGTCACGCCTTGGTCATTGTATCTTGTGTTTTTGTTATATGTTTGGGTAGGCCAGGGTGTGACATGGGTTTATATGTTGTATTTCGTATTGGAGTTTGTATTAATTGGGAGTGTGTATTAGTAGGGGTGTGTCTAGTTAGGCTTGGCTGCCTGAGGCGATTCCTAATTGGAGTCAGCTGATTCTAGTTGTCTCGGATTGGGAACCGTATTTAGGTAGCTTGAGTGCGCGTTGTATTTCGTGGGCGATTGTACCTGTCTCTGTGTTAGTCACCAGATAGGCTGTAATTAGTTTCACTCGTTTGTTGTTTTCGTATTTTCAGTTATTTCATGTACCGTATTTTTCTTCATTAAAAGTCATGAGTAACCTACACGCTGCATTTTGGTCTGACTCTCTCCAAACAACAGACGAAATTCATTACACAAATTAACTTTTAACAAGGCACACCTGTGAATTGAAATGCATTCCAGGTGACTACCTGGTTGAGCTGGTTGACAGGATTCCAAGAGTTTGCAAAGCTGTCATCAAGGCAAAGGGTGGTTACTTGGAAGGGTTAGTTGATTTGTTTAACACTTCTCTGGTTACTACATGGTACCATGTGTTATTTCATAGCTTGGATGTCTACACAATTATTCTATAATGTAGAAAATAGTAAAAATAAAGAAACACCCTGGAATGAGTACTGGTACTGTAGATAAACAGTCATTTTAAGAGTATTTCCTGGCATCTGGCATCTCAGCCCCTGGAAACATCTTCATTCCTTCACAGAGCCACAATGGTAGCCAAGGGTTATAATGAAACACAGAGGGAACCTTTTGTAAACAGACAGTCCTGTTCTGAGGACAGGAAGTTTGGGGGAGGGAATCAAGCGTGCACACAGACACACACACAGGAGGGAAACGTTTTGAACCAATTTGTTGTTTACCTCAGTACAACAGATGCAGCATGTGCTGTGCCAGCGTGTAATCACAGTTAATACCCAAGTCTGCATCACTGAAGGTCACAGTTTTTTAATTAGCCCAGCGGCACGGCTGCAGTAGCAGACTAGCATTTACAAGTCAACATAATTCAGGACATTCAGATTACTAATGTGCCTGGGACATCTAAAAAGCTTTCCAAGGAAATGTAATCCTGGTAAACTATTGTAGGTGTTTTGGGGGGACTCGGATGGCTGGTAGGCTTTCTGGAAGGTACGTGATGAATGACTGATGTTCTGGGACGCGAACAGGAAAAAAACACATTTGAAAAAGGACAGTTTGAGCAGTGTGTATTGATGAGAGCCTTTGCATGGTCAACCAGACGTCTTCAATGGCTGTGCAGCATTTACTGTGATATGGCCTCTGCAGAAGTCAGGGCATTCATACTTCTTGGGCATTGCTGAGCAGCGCAGAGCTGTCGTAAAGGATGTTGTCAAGGAAGTGAGTTTGTGTTAAAACAGGACCTGCCACCCTCGCCTACCGTCAACCAATCATGTCAATGCGGAGCTTTACAGGAGCTCTCTACATTGTTACAACATTTGGGAGGTGTATGGCATATGGTATGGAACTAGATTGGGCCTTTTCATGCCTCCGTAGGCTCCACCATTGTGTCAAACGATCCATAGTACGGCGCCTCTGACCACATTTTCAGATCGAGCATAAATTGGCTCAAGAACTCCAAACCTTGTCCTTTATAATGGTTATAGACTGTGTTTAATATAATGGAGGAGGGAGGGTCAACCTTTACTGCCTCAGCCCTTATACAACAGTATCAGTAATGCAGACTGGCTCTACTCCTCCCTTCTCCATTATATTAAACACAGTCTATAAATGAGAAGCTTTGGAGTTCTTAAGAGCCAATTTATGCTCGATCTAAAGAGAGAGAGAGCGAAAGACTCAAATGCAGAGAATGAGAAAGAGAGAGAGCAAAGGAAGTCATCAGATATACAGAGCAGAGAATAGCTCAGACTAAACCAATCTTTTTCAGAAGTCCTACTGCAGTAAGAAAAACAGACTGAAAGATATTGTGCTGTAGACAGATAGAGCAGGAACACTGGGCACCGCTCTAACAGGACAGAGACGCCTTGTCTGGCGCTAGGCAGGCACATGCTGTCCACCATGGCTGACTGCTGCAGAGCTCCCCTCAGCACATGCTGTCCACCATGGCTGACTGCTGCAGAGCTCCCCTCAGCACATGCTGTCCACCATGGCTGACTGCTGCAGAGCTCCCCTCAGCACATGCTGTCCACCATGGCTGACTGCTGCAGAGCTCCCCTCAGCACATGCTGTCCACCATGGCTGACTGCTGCAGAGCTCCCCTCAGCACATGCTGTCCACCATGGCTGACTGCTGCAGAGCTCCCCTCAGCACATGTTGTGTAGTGTGTCATCATCTCTCACAACCAGTAAGGGAGATTATCGTGCTGGGTATGAGACTGTGTAATTGACAGTATGTGTAGCTTGTTCTGGATAAAAAGGGGAAGACAAAAGACGTCACGCGAGGGTTGACTTTGTTGTCGTTGCAGTGGGCAGGGTCTCCCTTCACGTCAACAAGAGAAGTACAACTTCCCCTCTCCCTACATCTTCTCTCATCTAACCTAACCTTTCCCATTAGGACTGGGAATTGCCATGGATTTCACGATATTATCACGATACTATCACGATATTTAAGTGCTGTTATGATATGTATTGCTATTCTCACGATTCTATATGTATTGCGATTCGAATACTACGATTTTATGTTCCAAACATATTGCTCACTATATGTCTGCTGCAGAGAGACCAGAGAGAGCATGATAAAACCAAATTGGCTTACCAATTAAGATGGAAAACAAGCGGTAGGATTGAACATACCAGAGTTTTGGCACAGATACAGCTGACTAGCGCTAGCTAATGCTACCTACAGTAGCAAAGAAAACATTGTTTAATATATTCAGCTCCAGTCAAAAGTTTGGACACCTACTCATTCCAGGGTTTTTCTTTATTGTTTTTACATTGCAGAATAATAGTGAAGATATCACAACTATGAAATAACACATATGGAATCATGTAGTATCTGCAGAGAAGAATGGGAGAAACTCCCAGAATACAGGTCTGCCAAGCTTGTAGTATCATACCCAAGAAGACTCGAGACTGTAATCGCTGCCAAAGATGCTTCAACAAAGTACTGAGTAAAGGGTCTGAATACTTATGTAAATGTGATACTTCCGTTTCTAAAACCTGTTTTTGCTTTGTCATTATGGGGTATTGTCTGTAGATTGATGAGGGGAAAAAAAGATGTGATCCATTTTAGAATAAGGCTGTAACACAACAAAATGTGGAAAAAGTCAAGGGGTCTGAATGCTTTCCCAATGCACTGTAACTATCGATTTCTCCTCCATCACCATTTCCTATAGTACTCTTCCTCCTCACACTTCCTTCTCTTCCTCGCTCTTCCTTCTATCCACCAGACCCACTATCAGCCTGAATCTCCCCTCATCACCAGACACACTATCAGCCTGAATCTCCTCTCATCACCAGACACACTATCAGCCTGGATCTCCCCTCATCACCAGACCCACTATCATCCTGAATCTCCCCTCATCACCAGACCCACTATCAGCCTGAATCTCCCCTCATCACCAGACCCACTATCATCCTGAATCTCCCCTCATCACCAGACCCACTATCAGCCTGAATCTCCTCTCATCACCAGACCCACTATCAGCCTGAATCTCCTCTCATCACCAGACACACTATCAGCCTGAATCTCCCCTCATCACCAGACCCACTATCAGCCTGAATCTCCTCTCATCACCAGACACACTATCAGCCTGGATCTCCCCTCATCACCAGACACACTATCAGCCTGAATCTCCCCTCATCACCAGACCCACTATCAGCCTGAATCTCCTCTCATCACCAGACACACTATCAGCCTGAATCTCCCTCATCACCAGACACACTATCAGCCTGAATCTCCCTCATCACCAGACCCACTATCAGCCTGAATCTCCCTCATCACCAGACCCACTATCAGCCTGAATCTCCCTCATCACCAGACACACTATCAGCCTGAATCTCCCCTCATCACCAGACCCACTATCAGCCTGAATCTCCTCTCATCACCAGACCCACTCAGCCTGGATCTCCCTCATCACCAGACACACTATCAGCCTGAATCTCCTCTCATCACCAGACCCACTATCAGCCTGGATCTCCCCTCATCACCAGACACACTATCAGCCTGAATCTCCCTCATCACCAGACCCACTATCAGCCTGAATCTCCTCTCATCACCAGACACACTATCAGCCTGAATCTCCCCTCATCACCAGACACACTACAGCCTGAATCTCCCCAAATCACCAGACCCACTATCAGCCTGAATCTCCTCATCACCAGACACACTATCAGCCTGAATCTCCCCTCATCACCAGACCCACTATCAGCCTGGATCTCCCTCATCACCAGACACACTAAACAGCCTGAATCTCCTCTCATCACCAGACACACTATCAGCCTGAATCTCCCCTCATCACCAGACACACTATCAGCCTGAATCTCCCCTCATCACCAGACCCACTATCAGCCTGAATCTCCTCTCATCACCAGACACACTATCAGCCTGAATCTCCCCTCATCACCAGACACACTATCAGCCTGAATCTCCTCTCATCACCAGACACACTATCAGCCTGATCTCCCTCATCACCAGCCCCACTATCAGCCTGGATCTCCTCTCATCACCAGACCCACTATCAGCCTGAATCTCCCTCATCACCAGACACTATCAGCCTGAATCTCCTCTCATCACCAGACACACTATCAGCCTGAATCTCCCCTCATCACCAGACACACTATCAGCCTGAATCTCCCTCATCACCAGACCCACTATCAGCCTGAATCTCCTCTCATCACTAGCCCCACCAATACAGGTGTGCAAAGCTCTTATACACGTACCCTTCAAAAGACTCACAGCTGTAATCAATTCCAAAGGTGATTCTAACATGTATTGACTCAGGGGTATGAATACTTATGTAAATGCCCATGTCATATTGCCGACACCGGTTGGACTTACTCTCATGTGGCAGTATGCATCACTGAGAGAAACATGCCACTCCACTCAACCATCCAGACACACTGTTTTTTTGAGTCACAATCCACTGGAGACACTGGAGGCAACAGAGATGTCAATACAAAAGACTTGCCTGCAATTCAAATCAAATCAAATGTATTTATATAGCCCTTTGTACATCAGCTGATATCTCAAAGTGCTGTACAGAAACCCAGCCTAAAACCCCAAACAGCAAGCAATGCAGGTGTAGAAGCACGGTGGCTAGGAAAAACTCCCTAGAAAAGGCCAAAACCTAGGAAAAACCTAGAGAGGAACCAGGCTATGTGGGGTGGCCAGTCCTCTTCTGGCTGTGCCGGGTGGAGATTATAACAGAACATACAAATTGAGCTCTATAGGAGAAAGCCCTGCCTCCAGCTGTTTGCTTAGAAATTCTAGGGACAATTAGGAGGCCTGCGTCTTGTGACCATAGCGTACGTGTAGGTATGTACGGCAGGACCAAATCAGAGAGATAGGTAGGAGCAAGCCCATGTAATGCTTTGTAAGTTAGCAGTAAAACCTTGAAATCAGCCCTTGCTTTGACAGGAAGACAGTGTAGGGAGGCTAGCACTGGAGTAATATGATCAATTTTTTGGTTCTAGTCAGGATTCTAGCAGCCGTATTTAGCACTAACTGAAGTTTATTTAGTGCTTTATCCGGGTAGCCGGAAAGTAGAGCATTGCAGTAGTCGAACCTAGAAGTGACAAAAGCATGGATAAATTTTTCTGCTTCATTTTTGGACAGAAAGTTTCTGATTTTTGCAATGTTACGTAGATGGAAAAAAGCTGTCCTTGAAATGGTCTTGATATGTTCTTCAAAAGAGAGATCAGGGTCCAGAGTAACGCCGAGGTCCTTCATAGTTTTATTTGAGACGACTGTACAACCATTAAGATTAATTGTCAGATTCAACAGAAGATCTCTTTGTTTCTTGGGACCTAGAACAAGCATCTCTGTTTTGTCCGAGTTTAAAAGTAGACATTTTGCAGCCATCCACTTCCTTATGTCTGAAACACATGCTTCTAGCAAGGGCAATTTTGGGGCTTCACCATGTTTCATTGAAATGTACAGCTGTGTGTCATCTGCATAGCAGTGAAAGTTAACATTATGTTTTTGAATAACATCCCCAAGAGGTATAATATATAGTGAAAACAATAGTGGTCCCTTAAAGTTGATGATGTGGTTGTTACTGACAAGAAGCACATGGCTGAGCTTTTTAATCACCACTTCATTAAGTTAGGATTCCTATTTGACACAGCCATGGCTCCTTGCCCGTCTAACAGTTCCTCGTCTCCCACCCCTTCTAATGCGACTATCAACGATGCTTTTCCCTCTTTTTCCCCTGCCCCGCTACAAACTTTCCCCCTGCAGGCAGTCACTGAGTCCGAGGTGCTAAAGGAGCTCCTTAAACTTGACCCCAAAACAACATCTGGGTCAGATGGTTTAGACCCTTTCTTCTTTAGGTTTGCTGCCCCTAAATCAAATCAAATCAAATCAAATTTTATTTGTCACATACACATGGTTAGCAGATGTTAATGCGAGTGTAGCGAAATGCTTGTGCTTCTAGTTCCGACAATGCAGTGATAACCAACAAGTAATCTAACTAACAATTCCAAAACTACTGTCTTATACACAGCCCCTATCATCACCAAGCCTGTCTCTCCTTTCTGGGGAGGTTCCCATTGCTTGGAAGGCAGCCACAGTTTGTCCTTTATTTAAAGGGGGAGATCAAGCTGATCCTAACTGTTATGGGCCTATTTCTATTTTGCCCTGTTCAACAAAAGTGTTGGGAAAACTTGTCTATAATCAACTGACTGGCTTTCTTGATGTCTATAGTATTTTCTCATGTATGCAATCTGGTTTCAACTCAGGTTATGGATGTGTCACTCCAAACTTAAAGGTCCTCAATGATGTCAACATTGCCCTTGATACTAAGCAATATTGTGCTGTTATTTTTATTGACTTGGCCAAAGCTTTTGATACGGTAGACCATTCCATTCTTGTGGGCAGGCTAAGGAGTATTGGTGTCTTTGATGGGTCTTTGGCCTGGTTTTCTAACTACCTCTCTCAAAGAGTGCAGTGTATAAAGTCAGAAAATCTGCTGTCTCAGCCACTGCCTGTCATCAAGGGAGTACCCCAAGGCTCAATCCTAGGCCCCACGCTCTTCTCAATTTACATCAACAACATAGCTCAGGCAATAGGAAGCTCTCTCATCCATTTATATGCAGATGATACAGTCTTATACTCAGCTGGCCCCTCCCCAGATGTTGTGCTAAATGCTCTACAACAAAGCTTTCTTAGTGTCCAACAAGCTTTCTCTTCCCTTAACCTTGTTCTGAACACCTCCAAAACAAAGGTCATGTGGTTTGGTAAGAAGAATGCCCCTCTTCCCACAGGTGTTATTACTACCTCTGAGGGTTTAGAGCAGGTAGTCACCTCATACAAGTACTTTCAGAGTATGGCTTGACGGTGCACTGTCCTTCTCTCAGCACATATCAATGCTGCAGGCTAAAGTTAAATATATACTTTTTTTCCTCTATCGAATTCACTCACCTTTTACCCCAGCTGCCAAACTAACCCTGATTCAGATTACCATTCTACCCATGCTAGATTACGGAGACATCATTTATAAATTGGCAGGTATGGGTGCTCTCGAGCGTCTAGACGTTCTTTAACATTTGGCCATCAGGTTTGCTAGAACAGTATCTAAGACTAGTGGTGACTGTTTTAAGAGTTTGATGGCCTGGAGCTAGAAGCTGTTAAACAGTCTCTCGGTCCCAGCTTTGATGTACCAGCACACAACTGTAATGAAGTGTAGTGTAGTGTAGTGTAGTGTAGTGTAGTGTAGTGTAGTGTAGTGTAGTGTAGTGTAGTGTAGTGTAGTGTAGTGTAGTGTGTGTGTGTGTGTGTGTGTGTGTGCACTCTGTACACGACCGAGGCACCCAGTTACTGCTCTTGCATAATTCATGCCCTTTCAAAAACATACCGGAATATTTTATGCAAATATGCATCTGAATAAAATGCTGAAAAAACCCCACCTAGACTAGGAGGAGCATCACCAACATTTATCCATTAACTATTGAGTCAGAACCCCGATCCGGGCTACTGCAACAGTGGTGTCTGTCTGGGTGTTACCAGGTAGCGATTCACAGAAGACATGCAAACACAACTGCCTTGTAGTTCAACTCATTTGGACATGGTTGTGTATCATATGAACACTAATGGCGTTGCCTCGGTGCACAGTGAGGGCAAGAAAGTGTACATGACTTACGGCAGGCAGCCTGTGCCTTTTATTTACAGTTTAATACCATTGCATCTGGGTATCATAAGCAATCTGACATATTGAAGTGGTGTGTGAACTGATTGCCAAAGCAGTTAGAGAGGCTATAGCTCAGCGAGCAAGTGCAGCGCTGCGAATGAGACAAAGGGCGTTGTGGAGATCTGTGTATGTGTCTGTCTGAGTGCTTTTCAGCCTATCTACACATACCACATTTGTCATCCTAGCTGATTTGGTCATTCATTTGACATTTCCTCACCTTGAAAAGTCATGGAAAGACATCTGTGTGCTGGCCTCGTACTACGAATAGCCTCGAATTTAGGGTCCGCAGGCTTGTGTCGAGGTCCTCCAAGGCTTCCAGTAGAAATCTGCATGAGAAGGACAAGGTGACAGATGTGAACTTAACAGAAGTGTAGTTCTTATCAGTATGAGAGTTTGTTTCCTCCTTACCAACGGATATGTTTATGTTCTTCTGTACAGTTAGAACGTTAAGCAACATGTAGAGGAATGACCTAACATGACATGGGCTAACTCTGCTAACTCGTGTCTATTTTCAAAGGATAAAGCTAGGAACATTATCAACTTCATAGTTAAGAACAGGATAATAATATAGAAGAGAAGGAAACATATTCTACATGAACCAGTATCACTCCCTAAAAACACAACCATATGGAACAACTCTTGGATAGCTTTTCACAATTCACTGATAAATTGGTCCACATGGAAAACTAAAGGCATAGAAAACATAACCTGGTAACAGGAAATGCATGTATTTCCATGAGGGAATTCAAAAGTAATTTTGGACTGACCAATGCAGATAGTTTCAAATCCATGCGACTTACATATCACAAAATGTTGATTCGATCCGAGCAAGCTTGGGGAAATCTTATTTGAGTCAGAAAAGGATGTTCATATTATAGGTAAGCCTTACAGAGAGCATATCCAACTGACTATCTCTTAGAAAAAAAATATAAACTATTGGAACCAAGATTTGAAAACAACTGATGTTGGCACAAGATGGAGGGACAGTTGAAGCATAACTAGTTAAACAAAATGTAACAAAACTGTAGGCTTCATCCAATATAAACAAATGTATAGAATGTATTATACAAGAAACAAAATTCACACATTCTACAGCACAAAGGCAGTGTCATGCCTTAAAGCTAACAGTGATTCAATAACCCATGTGTTCTGGGAATGCTAGAGTCCAAGAATTATGGGCGGAGCTACAAGAATGTCTGTTCAGAATTATTACAATGTAAAGTGATGTTTCATCCACCTGTCTGCATATTTCAATGACATGTGGGAGTGTAGTGACTCATCCAGCCAGTTGGGTCTCTTCTCATCTTGACATGTGGGAGTGTAGTGACTCATCCAGCCAGTTGGGTCTCTTCTCATCTTGACATGTGGGAGTGTAGTGAGATACTCATCCAGCCAGTTGGGTCTCTTCTCATCTTGACATGTGGGAGTGTAGTGAGATACTCATCCAGCCAGTTGGGTCTCTTCTCATCTTGACATGTGGGAGTGTAGTGACACATCCAGCCAGTTGGGTCTCTTCTCATCTTGACATGTGGGAGTGTAGTGAGATACTCATCCAGCCAGTTGGGTCTCTTCTCATCTTGACATGTGGGAGTGTAGTGACACATCCAGCCAGTTGGGTCTCTTCTCATCTTGACATGTGGGAGTGTAGTGAGATAATCATCCAGCCAGTTGGGTCTCTTCTCATCTTGACATGTGGGCCAGTTGGGTCTCTTCTCAGTGTAGTGACACATCCAGCCAGTTGGGTCTCTTCTCATCTTGACATGTGGGAGTGTAGTGACACATCCAGCCAGTTGGGTCTCTTCTCATCTTGACATGTGGGAGTGTAGTGACACATCCAGCCAGTTGGGTCTCTCTTGACATGTGGGAGTGTAGTGAGATACATCTTGACATCTTGATGTGGGAGTGTAGTGAGATACTCATCCAGCCGGTTGGGTCTCTTCTCATCTTGACATGTGGGAGTACTCATCCAGCCAGTTGGGTCTCTTCTCATCTTGACATGACTCATCCAGCCAGTTGGGTCTCTTCTCATCTTGACATGTGGGAGTGTAGTGAGATACTCATCCAGCCAGTTGATCTTGACATGTGGGAGTGTAGTGAGATACATCCAGCCAGTTGGGTCTCTTCTCATCTTGACATGTGGGAGTGTAGTGAGATACTCATCCAGCCAGTTGGGTCTCTTCTCATCTTGACATGTGGGAGTGTCCAGCCAGTGATCTTGACATCCAGCCAGTTGGGTCTCTTCTCATCTTGACATGTGGGAGTGTAGTGAGATAATCATCCAGCCAGTTGGGTCTCTTCTCATCTTGACATGTGGGAGTGGTGAGCCAGTTGGGTCTCTTCTCATCTTGACATGTGGGAGTGTAGTGACTCATCCAGCCAGTTGGGTCTCTTCTCATCTTGACATGTGGGAGTGTAGTGAGATAATCATCCAGCCAGTTGGGTCTCTTCTCATCTTGACATGTGGGAGTGGGAGCCAGTTGGGTCTCTTCTCATCTTGACATGTGGGAGAGTGAATCATCCAGCCAGTTGGGTCTCTTCTCATCTTGACATGTGGGAGTGTAGTGAGATACTCATCCAGCCAGTTGGGTCTTGACATGGGGAGTCTCTTCTCATCTTGACATGTGGGAGTGTAGTGAGATACTCATCCAGCCAGTTGGGTCTCTTCTCATCTTGACATGTGGGAGTGTAGTGAGATACTCATCCAGCCAGTTGGGTCTCTTCTCATCTTGACATGTGGGAGTGTAGTGAGATAATCATCCAGCCAGTTGGGTCTCTTCTCATCTTGACATGTGGGAGTGTAGTACTCATCCAGCCAGTTGGGTCTCTTCTCATCTTGACATGAGATACTCATCCAGCCAGTTGAGATACTCATCCAGCCAGTTCTCTTCTCATCTTGACATGGTCTCTTCTCCAGCCGGTTAAGGTCTCTTCTCTCTTGGGTCTCTTCTCATCTTGACATGTGGGAGTGTAGTGAGATACTCATCCAGCCAGTTGGGTCTCTTCTCCATTTGAAAAAAACATATAATAAAAACTTGGAAATCAATTAATCCGCCACCATTAACAGGATGGAAAAATGTAATGATTTATTATTAAAATAGAGTGGATGACTGAGAAAAACTAACCGGTACAATTGAAGGCCATGTGGAAAACAATAACGCGGCACTAGGGACAGGGGCGTGAGCAGAGATGTAGTGGTTGTTTGGGTGCGTTTGAAAATTCTTGTTCCTATGTTTGTATTTGGTGTGAAAAATGTAAATGTAAAGTAGTACTGGTTCTCGTTTAACTTGCTTTAGTGATAACGGATGATCATACAGGCCTGATAGTTCACAGCCGTTCTAGTAATGACTTCATTCTTATGAACAAGTAGGGAATCTCACAATATAATTTAGTCTAATCAACTACAGTGCTCAAATCATTAACCATTACTGGCTTGGAGAGAATGGATATTTCCCAAGGGCACAACCCCCCCCCCAGTTTTATAATTGGTATGTGAACCAATTAAAGCCAACAGAGTGCTTTAGGACCATGCTGACGCCTCTGAGAGGTCGGGTGGGCTATTTGGAGACACTGGACTCCACAGAGCGGCTGACAGGCTTGTGTGAAGGAAAAGCTTCTGGAAGGCTGGCTGGGACAGCTGGGACAGCACCGTAGAGATGAGCATAGTGCAGTGTACGCGTTGTGCTCTTTCACCGAGTTTTAAAATGAATAGAAACGGTCTACTTTAGTTGTGTGATATAGCTGACATGGTAACTGCTGTTTAACTTAAACAGAAAATAAGCTAAACTAGTGTTTATTCACAGCTAGTATTGTAACTGACATGTAACGTTAGGTAATATTTCATCCCATCTCGACTTGAAGTGAATGAATAAACTACGCTAGTGAGTAACTACCACAGCCAGGTCAGCGCCAGCCTCTAGTTATCTGTCAGTTAGCGACATGAGGTGTCTATTATTACTAATATCTGACAGCAATAGTTTGTATGGACATGTTTTGTAGCCTTTGTTTTGTCACGTTTCAGAAGTAAATTAACTTGGCAAGCTTTCACCAGGTTGATGTACCGCTAGAGAGAGCTGGCCAAAAGTTGGCTAACATGATCTATTATTTTTTGCCTCAAACAAACTAGATCTGAATCAAACGATGAAACCATCGGCCAATCGATTGAAGATTGATATTCTGACATTGATATTGTCAGTGCAATGTGAGTTGTATTAGTCAGTATGTCAAAGTAACGTTATTGATCTGTCAGTTTCCCTAGCTAATTCCCTACTTTTCCCACACGGACACAGTAATAAAACAGCTTCTGACGTTACAGGCTTCACTATTATGGTGCACAGTAGAGGTCTGAGCGAAATGAAGAATCCCGCTGGTTTTCTGTCCAACTCCCAGCCGCTACCGCTAGAACGGGTCCCAAACCAAACCGCAGTCCCATAATGTTATTTTAAGCGTATGTGACGCAGCTCACTTGCCAGTCATGGTCCCAGCAATTTTGCGCCCTATATAGGTCATATCAAAATGCGCCAAAATAACTTAAGAAATAGGTTAAATTACCAGAGATTCTCACATGGCCCTTACATTGTATTACTGAGCTATTACAGCCAATATACTAGATGTAGATTGAAGAGAACAGAGACGCAGACACTTGCACTTTCTGTTGAGCTATTTTTATAGCCTACCTTTTAACAGTGGGAAGACGGAGAAATATGGGTGATCAATATTTAGGGCTATTTCTAGGCAATGTAGTAAACTATAACCTAATCATAGGCCTATTTAGGAAGTACATTTCCTTGTAAAGATAACTGTCCCGTGCTTCTCCGTCCAGCCTACTCTATTTAACTGAGACCACATGTGCACCTGATCTGGCAGGTATGGCTACTGAACTGGAGGCAGCGAGAATGAGCGACACCTGCTACGTTTTGCAGTCCTATAGTATACAGCCTATAGGATACAGCCTACCCTTTAGCAGGACGATTTACAGGCATATAAATGGGTATTACAGGCATATAAATGGGTATTACAGGCATATAAATGGGTATTACAGGCATATAAATGGGTAATCCATACGTATTGATAATAAAAAGGCGCACTTGAACTCTTATGCCAAACTTGGAGAGGTAGGTTACTGAAGTTGAAGCAGCGAATTCTGAGTGGATAATGCGAAGACTATGTGATTTTAATACAATAGGTAGGCGAACGCATACAAAGCAGAGAGGACCGTTTCAAAAGAATCTGCGGGACAACAAAAATATTTTCATCACAAAGTCGTCTGTCTGACAGCCCGCTCCCGCCTGCAGCATGAACAATGCTGACAGTGCCGCAAAGATCTCTGTCGCGACCGCAGACATCCCGCAGGAATTCAGCCTTCTAGTGCTCATCATGTTTTAGCAGGATCAGATGATGACAGGGGTCCCAGCAGGGTCAAACAGCCAGGGAAGACCAGTCTATGGAGCTCAGTGAATATTGCAGTATATTCAGTGAATAATTCAAAGTTCCATCTTGAATTGATGGGTAGACCTACAGTAGGTACAGGACAGCATGTTAAGCTTAAAGCTACAGTCTGGGATCTGGGAACAACAGTCATTTCAATTATTGCACCATTGATTCTATTTTTGGATAATATAATGTATAAATGTACACCAAGGTAATTCTTTGTCATGCCTCATTTTAGGAGGATCAGATGGTGACAGGGATCTCAGCAGAGTCAGGCAGCCAGGGAAGACCAGTCTGATGGAGGTGAAGTGAATTTTTATAGATACAACACTTGATTATTTCTGTCCAGAAAACACTGGCAGATAATGCCAAGAGTGTGCAAAGCTCTCAAGGCAAATGATGGCAAATGAGACCAGTGGAAATCTGTCCTTGGTCTGATTGAGTCCAAATTTTAGATTTTTGGTTCCAACCTCTGTGTCTTTGTGAGACACAGAGCAGGTGATCTATCTCTGCATGTGTGGTTCCTACCGTGAAGCATGGAGGAGGACGTGTGATGGTGCTTTGCTGGTGACATCATCTGATTTATTTAGAATTCATGGCACACTTAACCAGCATGGCTACCACAGCATTCTTCAGCAATACATCATCCCATCTGGGTTTTCAACAGGACAATGACTCAACACACTTCCAGGCTGTGTAAGGGCTATCTGACCAAGGAGGGTGATGGAGTGCTGCATCAGATAACCTGGCCTCAACCCAGTTGAGATTGTTAGGGATGAGTTGGACCGCAGAGGGAAGGAAAAGCAGCCAACAAGTGCTCAGAATATATGGGAACTCCAAGACTTTTTGAAAAGTATTCCAGGTGAAGCTGATTGAGACAATGCCAAGTGTGCAAAGCTGTCATCAAGGCAAAGGGTGGCTACTTTAAAGAACCTCAAATATAACATTTCCTTGGATTTGTTTACTACATGTTTCCACGTGTGTTATTTCATAGTTTCGATGTCTCCACTATCATTCTACAATGTAGAAAATAGTAAAAATAAAGAAAAACACTTGAGTGAGTAGGTATGTCCAAACTTTTGACTGGTACTGTATATCTTTACAGAAAAATATATGGGGGATTGACAATTATGCAGACAACTACATTGATGGAATATTATCGGCAGCGTTGGACGTTGGACTAGTAACAGAAAGGTTGCAAGATCGAATCCCGAGCTAAAAATCTGTCATTCTGCCCCTGAACAAGGCAGTTAACCCACTGTTCCTAGGCTGTAAATAAGAATTTGTTCTTAACTGACTTGCCTCGTTTAATAAAGGTAAAATAGGGTTAACGTTGAATAGAAAATGATGCAATTTGCTACAGGATCACTGGCAAGTGAAGTGGAAGTCAAGTGGGTCCTTCAAATCTTATAGTGGGGGGCCAGATAACGTTGCAGGCAGCCATGTTTGACAAGGTTTGTGATTCAATCTCATGTTGTATTTGTCGCAACACACATACTTCCACACAAAACATTAGGTATCCTACGCCCACACTGTCCTGCTACCCAGCCGACAGAGATTAGGGGAGTCCGTGAGAATAACTTCTTCCCGCCCTCCCTCGAGATAGGGAGAGACCCTGGGAAGTTCTCAGTGCCCCAGCCAAGGTCGGCACTGAATCTTGCTCAGACAGTCTGTTATCAAGATACTAGACATATTGTCACCAAAACATTAATTCTGACTAAGAACTACACTCCCGGATATATAATTCTACTGACTAAAACCACACACAGCATTACAGTAATCTAATGATTCTAATCAATTTCATACAACCATATGGTTTCAGAGTGTAATATTCTAATCATTGATTAAAACATATCCCACAACACAAGGCACTGTCAGCACCGTCCAATGCTTCTTGCCACGCTGGATTATCATACAGTCTCAAACCTTTACGAAACCAATGGACAGACGTGATTGAAATAAAGTCCCTTCAAAAAGTAACGAAGTTTAATTTAATTATGGCAAAACTATTCCCATATTTTGCGACGGAACTCTTGGCATCCACCACGTTACGTAATCAACCTAGTTGTGGCACATTCAACAACACTGGACATGATCTGCCCCTTCCCTCTCATCTTCCATTGGCTGCAAAACAGCATGTGCAGTAGTATTAGAATTAGCAGGATGTTGTTGGTTCATTGGTTGTTCAACACGTGTAGTCACCACCCATAGACTTACGTCTCCACCCAATGGTTTATATATGCACTAGAATATATTTAGGAAAGAAGAAATTAGAGAGGACTTCAATAAAAAAAGGGAAATCACCTGGCCCTGATGGCCTGTCAGTTGAAATCACCTGGCCCTGATGGCCTGTCAGTTGAAATCACCTGGCCCTGATGGCCTGTCAGTTGAAATCACCTGGCCCTGATGGCCTGTCAGTTGAAATCACCTGGCCCTGATGGCCTGTCAGTTGAAACACCTGGCCCTGATGGCCTGTCAGTTGAAATCACCTGGCCCTGATGGCCTGTCAGTTGAAATCACCTGGCCCTGATGGCCTGTCAGTTGAAATCACCTGGCCCTGATGGCCTGTCAGTTGAAATCACCTGGCCCTGATGGCCTGTCAGTTGAAATCACCTGGCCCTGATGGCCTGTCAGTTGAAATCACCTGGCCCTGATGGCCTGTCAGTTGAAATCACCTGGCCCTGATGGCCTGTCAGTTGAAATCACCTGGCCCTGATGGCCTGTCAGTTGAAATCACCTGGCCCTGATGGCCTGTCAGTTGAAACCACCTGGCCCTGATGGCCTGTCAGTTGAAATCACCTGGCCCTGATGGCCTGTCAATTGAAATCACCTGGCCCCGATGGCCTGTCAGTTGAAATCACCTGGCCCCGATGGCCTGTCAGTTGAAATCACCTGGCCCTGATGGCCTGTCAGTTGAAAGCACCTGGCCCTGATGGCCTGTCAGTTGAAATCACCTGGCCCTGATGGCCTGTCAGTTGAATTCTATAGACAGTTTTGGGAGTTACTAGAAGACCTGATTTTCAATATGTTTCAAGATTGCATTAAAAATGGGGAAATGGTCTCCACTATGAAACAGGGCCTTATTTCACTGATTCCGAAGCCCGATAAAGACCCTTCTCTCATTGACAATCAGGTTACTAGTCCAATTTTTCTCATTGAATTGAATTATCTTATTAAAACATGAACCCTAGTGAATAACAACACGAATAACATCTTCCTGAATCATTATATTAATATATTTTCAGAGTGAATACAATTGCACTAAAATTGTTTATTTTTTGTATTATATTATTGATATTTTTTGTATGTTTGAGTATTTTCCTGTTAATACCTGTGTTTTGTTTTGTTAGACATGTTTGATGTAGCAATGTAAGTATATTTTTGTATTATGAATAAAAATAAGTAAATTAAGAAATGGGCGAGGGAGGAAGGAATACTCTACTACTCTAATACTCTACTACAATACTCTAATACTCTACTACAATACTCTAATACTCTAATACTCTACTAACAAAAAAGCAGTTAGAATTCTAAGTGTATGTATGTCCCATAAGGTCCTTGTGTAATGTGATATTGTACCCCCTAGTCCAATTGGCATTTGTATATTATTCATATATAATTGTGTTCCCACATGTACTTCCTGTATTGGTTTGTTGTTAATAAAAAAATAACAAAAAAATTAAAACAGGCACACCACCATAAACATTCCAAAATAACCTTGGGTGTTGGGATTGAGAGACAGGTCTACCACCATCAACATTCCAAAATAACCTTGGGTGTTGGGATTGAGAGACAGGTCTACCACCATCAACATTCCAAAATAACCTTGGGTGTTGGGATTGAGAGACAGGTCTACCACCATCAACATTCCAAAATAACCTTGGGTGTTGGGATTGAGAGACAGGTCTACCACCATCAACATTCCAAAATAACCTTGGGTGTTGGGATTGAGAGACAGGTCTACCACCATCAACATTCCAAAATAACCTTGGGTGTTGGGATTGAGAGACAGGTCTACCACCATCAACATTCCAAAATAACCTTGGGTGTTGGGATTGAGAGACAGGTCTACCACCATCAACATTCCAAAATAACCTTGGGTGTTGGGATTGAGAGACAGGTCTACCACCATCAACATTCCAAAATAACCTTGGGTGTTGGGATTGAGAGACAGGTCTACCACCATCAACATTCCAAAATAACCTTGGGTGTTGGGATTGAGAGACAGGTCTACCACCATCAACATTCCAAAATAACCTTGGGTGTTGGGATTGAAAGACAGGTCTACCACAACATCAAAATAACATTCCAAAAACATAAAATAACCTTGGGTGTTGGGATTGAGAGACAGGTCTACCACCATCAACATTCCAAAATAACCTTGGGTGTTGGGATTGAGAGACAGGTCTACCACCATCAAAATAACATTCAGGTCAAAATAACCTTGGGTGTTGGGATTGAGAGACAGGCACTCCACCATCAACATTCCAAAATAACCTTGGGTGTTGGGATTGAGAGACAGGTCTACCACCATCAACATTCCAAAATAACCTTGGGTGTTGGGATTGAGAGACAGGTCTACCACCATCAACATTCCAAAATAACCTTGGGTGTTGGGATTGAGAGACAGGCACTCCACCATCAACATTCCAAAATAACCTTGGGTGTTGGGATTGAGAGACAGGTTTACCACCATCAACATTCCAAAATAACCTTGGGTGTTGGGATTGAGAGACAGGTCTAACACCATCAACATTCCAAAATAACCTTGGGATTGAGAGACAGGCACTCCACCATCAACATTCCAAAATAACCTTGGGTGTTGGGATTGAGAGACAGGTCTACCACCATCAACATTCCAAAATAACCTTGGGATTGAGAGACAGGCACTCCACCATCAACATTCCAAAATAACCTTGGGTGTTGGGATTGAGAGACAGGTCTACCACCATCAACATTCCAAAATAACCTTGGGTGTTGGGATGACCGTGAGAAAGCAACTTCAGCCAGATGGTACTTGGACACTACCAGTGTGAGGGACTAATGCTGCTTAGGCATCTAACTACAGCCAGATGGCACCCTCTGACCATACCAGTGTGAGGGACTGACAGAGGTACTCATTCCTTTATACTGGTGCCATCTAGTGTCAGCTTTGTGTTTAGTAGCTTCTGGACCAAGTCTTCACGGACCGATTCCAATCGGTTTAACTGCGTAGGTCTGACACCATTAACTACCTCAGCTCTTCTCAGTTGACCAAACCCCTAGAAGAGGTGGTTTCTGCTCTGGCATATAAGCAAGTGAAGTATTGTTCTGTGTAAAAAATACATTTAAAAAAAGGAAGATTTATGCTTGATCATGAATGCAGATAAAATAACACATTTACAAGAGGAAAGTAGAGAGGCGAGTAACAAGTTATGATTAACAGAATGTCCATTTATATTTCTGAAGTGCACATAAAAAAGAGTCACATCACTGAATAACTTCATATTTTCTAAAATAAATCTGTATCTTTTCTTAAAAACGCAATACCCGTCTATGTCGGCTAACCAGCTCTGAAATCCCATGTCCGGTATCTTCCAACACACTACAAACCCCGAGCAACAAATATATAGAAGAAAAACAGACTTTGTGTCAAGTGGACGCAGAAGCAAAACCTGAAATCTGAAAGACCCACATTTTAGGATCTCTCAGATCACCAGCCTTGAGTCTTTCTATGTAAATTCCTTTTCTCGTGTCCCATTTCCTTATATCTCATTGGTCTGAAATGATGACACTACAGAAGAGGACAAGCAGAGATAACTTTAGGAAATGAGGGTGTTTTAGAGTGCAGGGTCTCAACCCAGCACTGAGACAGGAAGGAGTTATGACATCATAATGATGATGCTCCCGCAGGCCACTTGGCCGGTTACCCAACAGTTTTCCTTCATGATTGAAGTTTCATGACACAGACAATACATCAACACAGACATTATCTTTAACATTCCTTCTATAATCTGTTACTTTTCAAGAAAAAAACACACAAAATAAACAGCCATAGAAAATCTCCATCTCAGGGCATAAACAGTTCAGATTACATCCTTTGTTGTCAATTATTCTAATTGTAGTGCCCCTACTGAAGCCAGAGAGAATCAACCATCTCTTTGACGGTTTTCACTTGTATCACCTACAGTGTCACTGCTTCAAAGATATAACGTAAAGCGGTCCATAAAACCAGCACTGGCTTAATCACTTATTAACTTCGGTGAGCGATTGTAACCTTACAGTCGGTCTCCACCCTCCATATGCAAACTGTATACCCAACATAAGAGCCCCACTTGCCAGAAAACTGTCATATTGCAGTTTTGCGTCACATTACTGATGACACATACAGGCTAACAGGAAAGTCACTTGATTTAGATACTTCCTGCAGACATATGAATAATGTTCTGAAAGAAGAGACAGGAATGATTTAGGTTATAATTCATGACCCTCCATACACTGAATAATTAACAGAATTGGACAAAATAACCTTCTAAGGAAATGATAAAACAATAAGGTCCCACTGAGTAACAAAACAACCCCGTAGCCTTCCTACACCTCTGTTTGTGTTACTATAGTAACGTTCATTTATATTGACAGCACACAGCCCAACTGTTCCAACAGAACATCCCTGTAGAAACAACTCTGTGGTTAGGCCTTAGTGTTTACATTGTCTTCTGTCATCAGCGGGTCAACGTCCCCACCACCATGGCAGAAGGTCATCCTCATCCTGCTATACCCCCGGGTCACCACCACGGTGGAAGGTCATCCTAGTCCCACTATACCCCCGGGTCACCACCACCGCGGTGGAAGTTCATCCTAGTCCCACTATACCCCCGGGTCACCACCACCGCGGTGGAAGGTCATCCTAGTCCCACTATACCCCCGGGTCACCACCACCGCGGTGGAAGGTCATCCTAGTCCCACTATACCCCCGGGTCACCACCACCGTGGTGGAAGGTCATCCTAGTCCCACTATACCCCCAGGTCACCACCACCGTGGTGGAAGGTCATCCTAGTCCCACTATACCCCGGCATCACTCTTCTCCCCTAGCAGTTTCTCTTTGGACTCCTCCTGGGGAATATGGACCTTCTTCATCTCCATGCCTTTGACCCAGGTGTAGGCAGAAGACCCACCAAGGACCATCAGGTTACTAGTCCACCACAGGAAACTTTTACTGGACTGGTTATAGACCACAGCGATGACCGTCTGAGCGCAGGCCTTGGCCGTCCCCGACACGTTGTGCGTGAGCGGACTCGTGAACTTGATTTGGAGGCCCGTCACGTAGCCGATGGCGAAACCGAACACGCCGCCCAGCGTCATCATGCCCCAGAATGTAGGGTCACCCAGGCGGCTGAAATGGACGAGGTGGCCGACCTCACCGAAGACGAGGATGAGTGGGAGGAAGAGGATGCAGGCGTTGATGTTGTTGTAGAAGGAGAGCTTCCAGATGTTTCCGTCTACCGCCGGCATGACCCGCTTGGTGAAGATGGCATTGAGGGAGACGCAGGCGCTGGCCAGCACACCGAAAAACACACCCGCCCACGACAGGGAGCCCGCCACACCTTCCTGGTCCACACCCAACCAGAATCCACCTAATAGGAGGGACAGACAAAGAAAGAAGCATTAACATGGTCCTTCAGCAGCAATACCTTATGTTCAATATATGGTCAATACAGGTGTGGCCCATGTAGGAATGTATTAACCTGTGGTGCAATTATAGAGAAGTGTGAGGTTACTTATTATTGGTTACCTGGGAGGAAGGACGTTGTCTAACCAGCCTGGCTTGGGTATATGCCTTAGACATGAGAACTTTCTAGAAAGTCAAAGTACTCGCATAAGGCCAGATATAGGTTAGTTATTATTACCACCTACCTAGAATAATTCCACAACACAGGATGGCGTAGAAGGACGTGGTCTGCTTGAGGATCACGTAGGAGAGTAGAACGTTGAAGACTGTGCTGAGTGACCTGCCGACAGTGTAGAAGGCCACCCCTACATGCTTCAGGCACAAGTTGTTGAAGGTTATCATTCCAATGAACACGATGGACAGGGGTAGAACCTCCCGGCATACCTTTAGGTCGAATTTGACGGAGGGGAAGTCGATGACACCCGGACATAAGTGGGATAGCAAGTGCATGCCATAGCACAGTCCGACAGTCACAAGGCACTGGTAAAATGTCACAAATAGCGGCGCGTCCAAATCTTTACTGTCTAGCAAGTAGTTATTTAAGAACACCATGGTTATTGAAATGAACCAATAAAGTACGACCACACCACCTATTTTGATGGCTTTAAGTAGAAACGTCTCGCCTTTTCCTTCTTCCGTGGTGTCCGATCCTGCTAGAGCCATTCTCAAGATGTTCGAGCGTTTCAACTGCACCCTGTTCATGATTGAAATCATGGAGGAAGGATATAGAATAGGTTAAAGTAAGATAATTGCAACACGCTGCTACAAAGTAACAGTGTACCTATTACCTTCGACCTATCGGATACAAACAATGAACGCCGTCCTCCGATTACGTGACAACTTCCTGGACAATATGCGGTACATTTTTTTTAAAGAGACAGTGCTACATTAATCCTGCAATGAGAAACAATTCAACTTGAAGCCCGAACGCAATATGCACATGTGAGTTCAGTCAGACAGAAGTGTAGCCTAATATCGACTGAACAATACTATCGGAATGAGCGGATATGTTTATGCTACATGACACTCCTAGGACACACGTAGCAGCCCATCAATATCAATCGGCCCACATTCCTAGATCACATTCAGACACCTTTTAAATAATGATGAGTTACTGATTTCTCTATATTTGTCTCTACAATATTACGATTCCCATCTCAATAATGCCTTACCTTAGTTGCCGTCAATATCTTTAAAATGTTCACCAGCTGGAGACGTGACTTTTGCCACTATAGGACGAGGAACGAGGAAGTAAACGAATCATACAATATTTCTCGTCTAGTTTTACTCCTCCCACAGGTCCGGGTTGAAACACCCCTTTCTTGCTTTTCCTGATTTTCCACCAGTGTGACAGAGACACCTGTGTCTCTATACTACAGCCTAGTCCAGGTATGGGGAGCTCACTCACCCAATTCTCTGTCATTCATGCCTCGCCCTATGGTCATTCACTTCATCCACACACATAAGCCCAGTAGGCTATTGTTACGGGAATTCCAGGTTAACAGATAAAGTCAATCTAATGCAACAATTCAGGGATACGCCTCCAGAACAGAATCAGAGAAAATGTCTATGCCTCTTCACAATAGCGCCGAATGTTCTGTAAACACCATCCCGAGAGGCTTGTAGGGAGCTTGAAGTCACAACATCACCTGCTACGGAATCACACAGTGTCACAGACTCACGGATACATTATCAGCGTGTCCTCGAATCCAGTCTGGTATCAACTTTAGCAATAACATTCAACCCTGGGAGACGTGATAATGGCAGTTGTACGGGTCAACGTTAGAACATCAGTAATTAGTTACAGCAGATTATTATAGACGAACAAGTAAACAACTACTTCATTACTAAATATGGTATCAATCCACATCTACAGTAAATCAAATACAGGAAAATCATTTATCAAATGATTGCCCATTACAGCTATAAAACATATGTTGGTGCTTGCTTGACGAAAATGCTAAAACCACAATATTTCCAGATTTAAAAAAGCCTAATGAAATATTACCCGTTGATATTGAATAATGGTGTTAATAAAACTGTCTCATCCTAATTATAACACAATGGGGTGTGGCCCCAACCCTCCGTCAGGAGATCCAAACCTCTAAGAGGTTGAATCAAATCCAATTGTATTGGTCACATTCACATGGTTAGTACATGTTAATGCGAGTGTAGCGAAATGCTTGTGCTGCTACTTCCGACAGTGCAGCAATATCTAACATGTAATCTAACAATTCCACAACAACTACCTAGGTGTTGGGTTAAGAAAGTCCTTACCCTACCCCCTGCCTTCGGGAGAACGAGCGTGTCCACTCGCTTCTCTATGCCAAGTCTCTCACGTATCTCTGATCAACTCGTGGGAGCCATCCTACTTCTGAGACGGATGTAGAGAATTCAGGGGTAGTCCCAACAGAGCCTCAAACCAGGCTACTGCGACTGTCAACTCAACACCTTAGGCTGCTAGCCCAAGAGATCTGAACATCTTGATGCAGTCGCTAGGTATTGCTTTATGTACAGTACAGTATCACATCAATTATTACATGACCATTATTTAGCTTGTGAAATGTGATTATCGCTATTTGGCGAAGAGGTCCATTATCAGATGAACTAGTGGAGACCATTTTTATATATCTGCGTGTGGTTTTAAGTCGCTAACTAAACTAACATATGGAGAGATGCAGGAAGAAGCTTTCAATCGGTCAGTAGCAGAGTAATATGAGAAGATTACAATTTCTGATATATATTTTTTATATTCTAAACTAAGTGTTTTGTTAACTTTTAAATGTAGTAACAGGTCCATGAGGAATAAACAACTCTTTACATAATACCATTGAAGCCGTGTTCTGCCAATAGAAAAATGTGTGCCTTATATATTTCATTGTCTTTTCCAGCTGATACAGATACTGTGTCTATCTGCATTTTGTCAGGTGGTAATGAGGCTACCTTGGTAAACATGTCAGAGTGGTCATACCTTCCTGTGTGGTGTCCTGTGTACAACAGGAAGTCTCTGGTCCTGGTGCAGAATACACAGTGTTTCCCCCTCCCCATATTGACTGATACCATTACGTTTAATAATAAAAAATACAATTAAAGATTTGACATCAGTATCAAGCCCGTCTGTCAGTCTGGACAACATCACATCATCGTGCAAGTCTCCATGTCCTGGCTCCATACATGTTTCTGTGAACACATACACACATAGTCACTGTTCTAAACCCAGTGGCAGTTAGAATAGGTGATATCTGACCAACAAACAGACTCTATGTTGAAGTATGAACAGGTCAGATGAAACCTAGCCAATTGAGGACTCCCCGTCAAACGACAGAGGCAGACAAAGCATCTCCAGTCCTTCTGTAGAAATAGGCAGAGTTTATAACGTTGTGGATGTGTTGAGTGTCAGGTCTCCTATCTAATTATGTTCTTCCCATCAACAACTAATCTGTCCAACTCTTCTCACATGTGAACACACCCACATCAAACTACATCCCGAAACCAACTCACATTTGAATTCAGTCCTAGCCGCGAGCATTTCTTAATGAACCAAATCTAAAACTAGGTCAAATCGGGAAGTGCAGTCGCTCTTTATGTAGTGTCTGTGTGGCAGCGCTATGTGCTTCTACACAATGGTAAACATCTGTCAGTTCAATACAGAAACTTCAGCCATAATGTGGCTTCATCCCTCATCCCTCATCCCTCTCCATCAGCCCCTCATCCCTCTCCATCAGCCCCTCATCCCTCATCCCTCATCCTTCTCCATCAGCCCCTCAGACAGTATGCAATACTCCTTTATGACCAGTAGATGAGGATATAGTCATGAGCTGGTTTAAAAAGTTGTTGTAGGATGACTGAAGCGGTGGTTACATGTTGAATACATAGCAGGGCAAGAAAATGATCCCTTTGACACACTTATCAAGAGAGCATCCCTGGTCATCACTACTGCCTCTGGTCTGGCGGACTCACTAAACAGAGAGCATCCCTGGTCATCACTACTGCCTCTGGTCTGGCGGACTCACTAAACAGAGAACATCCCTGGTCATCACTACTGCCTCTGGTCTGGCGGACTCACTAAACAGAGAACATCCCTGGTCATCACTACTGCCTCTGGTCTGGCGGACTCACTAAACAGAGAGCATCCCTGGTCATCACTACTGCCTCTGGTCTGGCGGACTCACTAAACAGAGAACATCCCTGGTCATCACTACTGCCTCTGGTCTGGCGGACTCACTAAACAGAGAACATCCCTGGTCATCACTACTGCCTCTGGTCTGGCGGACTCACTAAACAGAGAACATCCCTGGTCATCACTACTGCCTCTGGTCTGGCGGACTCACTAAACAGAGAGCATCCCTGGTCATCACTACTGCCTCTGGTCTGGCGGACTCACTAAACAGAGAACATCCCTGGTCATCACTACTGCCTCTGGTCTGGCGGACTCACTAAACAGAGAACATCCCTGGTCATCACTACTGCCTCTGGTCTGGCGGACTCACTAAACAGAGAACATCCCTGGTCATCACTACTGCCTCTGGTCTGGAGGACTCACTAAACAGAGAGCATCCCTGGTCATCACTACTGCCTCTGGTCTACTGCAGAGAACTCCCTGGTCATCTGGGTCGGACTCACTAAACAGAGAACACCCCTGGTCATCACCCTACTGCCTCTGGTCTGGCGGACTCACTAAACAGAGAACATCCCTGGTCATCACTACTGCCTCTGGTCTGGCGGACTCACTAAACAGAGAACATCCCTGGTCATCACTACTCCCTGCCTCTGGTCTGGCGGACTCACTAAACACAAATGCTTTGTTTGTAAACTATGTCTGTGTTGGAGTGTGCCCCTGGCTATCCGTTAAATAAAAACTAGAAAATCTTGCAATCTGGTTTGATTATTATAAGAATTTGAAATTATTTATACTTTTACTTTTGATACTTAAGTATATTTTAGGAATTACATTTACTTTGGATACTTAAGTATATTTAAAACCAAATATTGTTAGACTTTTACTCAAGTAGTATTTTAGTGGGTGACCTTTCTATTAAGGTATCCTTACTTTTACTCACTAAACAGAGAACATCCCTGGTCATCACTACTGCCTCTGGTCTGGCGGACTCACTAAGTATGAAGATTGGGTAGTTTTTCCACCACTGTCTTTAACCATGGTTACCAACCCATCCACTCTGTCCCCTACTCCAGAACTATGGTTACCAACCCATCCACTATATCCCCTACTCCAGAACCATGGTTACCAACCCATCCACTCTATCCCCTACTCCAGAACCATGGTTACCAACCCATCCACTCTGTCCCCTACTCCAGAACTATGGTTACCAACCCATCCACTCTGTCCCCTACTCCAGAACTATGGTTACCAACCCATCCACTCTGTCCCCTACTCCAGAACCATGGTTACCAACCCATCCACTCTGTCCCCTACTCCAGAACTATGGTTACCAACCCATCCACTCTATCCCCTACTCCAGAACCATGGTTACCAACCCATCCACTCTGTCCCCTACTCCAGAACCATGGTTACCAACCCATCCACTCTATCCCCTACTCCAGAACCATGGTTACCAACCCATCCACTCTATCCCCTACTCCAGAACCATGGTTACCAACCCATCCACTCTGTCCCCTACTCCAGAACCATGGTTACCAACCCATCCACTCTGTCCCCTACTCCAGCACCATGGTTACCAACCCATCCACTCTATCCCCTACTCCAGAACCATGGTTACCAACCCATCCACTCTATCCCCTACTCCAGAACCATGGTTACCAACCCATCCACTCTATCCCCTACTTCAGAACCATGGTTACCAACCCATCCACTCTATCCCCTACTCCAGAACCATGGTTACCAACCCATCCACTCTATCCCCTACTCCAGAACCATGGTTACCAACCCATCCACTCTATCCCCTACTCCAGAACCATGGTTACCAACCCATCCATCTATCCCCTACTCCAGCACCATGGTTACCAACCCATCCATTCTATCCCCTACTCCAGCACCATGGTTACCAACACACCACCACTTAATAATGAGGAGTGAAAGTCTCACTTGTGTTTTATTATGACCTGGAATGACATGGCGAGTCATAATGATGATGTCATAATCAAGCTCAAGATAAAATCAAATCAAACACACATATTTAGCAGATGTTATTGCAGCGAAATGTTCCTTTTGCTTCCGTTTGAGAAAGGTTTTGTAACGGTGTAATGAATACACCCCTGGACAAAACCCTCGCTCACAGCAGCTGAAATTCAGTTCAGTACAGCCTTGCTACGGTAATCACACCCTGTTGTTGAATTGGACATTTTCTTGTTGCGATGTTGTATTTGGCCACTGGGGGTCGCTGTGGTTATATATTTCAGCTGGTTTTAGATTCTATTGTAATTGTTTATATTTAGTGTTGTTGTTTATGTTCTTCCTATGATAGAGATAATCTTTACAACAACTAGTAGCACACCATATCCAGACCAATGTCAACCCATATCTATGTGGCTGTAATAAACAGGAAATATAAGTGTCCTACATATTTCTGCTGGGGAGATGGCCAGCATCTTCTGAATAGTTAACCTCTAAGGATTGGCCCCTTTTTATTTATTTTTTTAGACTAAAATGACATACCAAAATATAACTGCCTGTAGCTCAGGCCCTGAAGCAAGGATATGCATTTTCTTGGTACCATTTGAAAGGAAACACTTTAAAGTTTCTGGAAATGGGAAAGGAATGTAGGAGAATATAACACATTACATCTGGTAAAAGATAATACGAAGAAAAAAACAACCTTTTTTGTATTTTTTTTGTACCATCATCTTTGAAATGCAAGAGAAAGGCCATAGTGTATTATTCCAGCCCAGGTGCAATTTAGATATCGGCCAGCAGTGTATGTGCAAAGTTTTTATCTGATCCAATGAACCATTGCATTTCTATTCAAAATGTTGTATCAAGACTGCCGAAATGTGCCTAATTTGTTTGTTAATAACTTTTCATGTATCAAAACTGTGCACTCTCCTCAAACAATAGCATGGCATTCTTTCACTGTAATAGCTACTGTAAATTGAACAGTGCAGTTAAATTAACAAGAATGTAAGCTTTCTGCCAATATCAGATATGTCTGTTCTGGGAAATGTTCTTGTTACTACAACCTCATGCTAATCACATTAGCCTACGTTAGCTCAACTACGTTAGCTCGACTCACAAATACTGAAAACGTTGTTTAAAGAACTTACTCTTAATAGCTCTGCTCTGCTATTTAATTCTGAAGGGATAGCTCATTCATCTTTTATGGTTTTTACTTCTGCAAGGGAGATGCTAAGAAGAAAGATTAACTTAGGTCTGAGTTTTTGTCATAGTGTAATAGGAAATGCAGTTCTGTCTCCACCTCTCCCCTGGAGCAGAGTGAGCACAGCCTGTCCTCTCTGGGCATCCAGGTTTGCCTGTGACAACCGGTCTCTATAGCCAGACTGTGCTCACTAAGTCTGTACCTAGTCAGTGTTTTCCTCAGTTTCTATCAGTCACGGTGGTCAGATAGTCTGCCACCATGTTACTGTCTGTTTAGAGCCAAATTACATTGACGTTTACTTAGATTTTTGTTGGTGTCTTTCCAAAAGGTGATATATTTTGCTTTTTGATGATGGTTGGGTGCTGAGTGCTGTCCTGAGGCTCTATGGGGTCGGTTTGGGTTAGTGAACTGAGCATCAGAACCAGCTGGCTGTATGCTGTTTTGAGGCTCTATGGGGTTGGTTTGGGTTAGTGAACTGAGCCTCAGAACCAGCTGGCTGAGTGCTGTCCTGAGGCTCTATGGGGTTGGTTTGGGTTAGTGGAACTGAGCCTCAGAACCAGCTGGCTGAGTGCTGTCCTGAGGCTCTATGGGGTTGGTTTGGGTTAGTGAACTGAGCCTCAGAACCAGCTGGCTGAGTGCTGTCCTGAGGCTCTATGGGGTTGGTTTGGGTTAGTTAACTGAGCCTCAGAACCAGCTGGCTGAGGGGAGTCTTGTCTTGTTTCATCTCTTGACATTGTAGAGCTGTGTGATGGAATGTTTTGGGGTCACTTGTTTTTAGATGGTTGTAAAATGTGATTTCTCATTTTTCTATTTGGATGAGGAGGGGGTAATGGCCCAATTCTGCTCTACATTTCTAATTTAGAGGTTTTCTTTGCGCTTGCAATACAGTCTGGCAAAACTCTGCGTGCAGTATTTCTACTGGATGTTTGTCCCATTTGGTAAATTCATAATTAGAGAGGGACCTCTGAGAGGCAGGTAGCCTATGTCACGTTTTATCAAGGTGGGTGGAATCAGGCGCAGAGAGCAGGTTTCAGATATTTGACCGTTTATTCTCCGGCGCACAAAAAACACGGTCAACCCAACACACAGGATCAAAAATAGACCGGAGAATAAAACACAAGCACTACACCAAATGACATGAATACAAAAACAATCCCGCACAAAACAAGGGCGGGACAACCTACTACATATAAGGACGTTAATTAAACTAAAATACACACAGGTGAAACTAATAAGACAAAACCAATAGACAAACGAAAAAGGGATCGGTAGTGGCTAGTAGGACGGTGACGACGACCGCCGAGCACCGCCCGAACAGGCAGGAGAGCCAACGTCGGCGGAAGTCGTGACAGCCTAGTTGTTAGAGCATTAGACTTATAAACGAAAGGTTGCAAGATCGAATCCCTGAGCTGACAAGGTAAATATCTGTCATTCTGCCCCTGAACAAGGCAGTTTTATATTTTATTTCACCTTTATTTAACCAGGTAGGCTAGTTGAGAACAAGTTCTCATTTGCAACTGCGACCTGGCCAAGATAAAGCAAAGCAGTTTGACACATACAACAATACAGAGTTACACATGGAATAAACATACATACAATGAATAATACAGTTGAAAAATCTATATACAGCATGTGCAAATGAGGTAGGATAAGAGAGGTAAGGCAATAAATAGGCCATGGTGGCAAAGTAATTACAA
The DNA here is from genome assembly GCF_021184085.1 of Oncorhynchus gorbuscha. Classification (NCBI taxonomy): domain Eukaryota; kingdom Metazoa; phylum Chordata; class Actinopteri; order Salmoniformes; family Salmonidae; genus Oncorhynchus; species Oncorhynchus gorbuscha. Next base: position 66,384 of record NW_025746300.1, read on the forward strand.
TATAGCAATTAAACACTGTAATGGTAGGGTGTGCAGAAGATGAATGTGCAAGTTGAGATACTGGGGTGCAAAGGTGCAAGATAAATAAATACACTATAAGGATGAGGAAGATTGGATGGGCTATTTACAGATGAGCTATGTACATGTGCAGTGATCTGTGAGCTGCTCTGACAGCTGGTGCTTAAAGCTAGTGAGGGAGGTAAGAGTCTCTAGCTTCAGAGATTTTTGCAGTTAGTTCCAGTCATTGGCAGCAGAGAACTGTAAGGAGAGGCGGCCAAAGGAAGAATTGTCTTTGGGGGTGGCCAGTGAGATATACCTGCTGGAGCGCGTGCTACGGGTGGGTGCTGCTATGGTAACCAGTGAGCTGAGATAAGGCGGGGCTTTACCTAGCAGACACTTGTAGATGACCTGGAGCCAGTGGGTTTGGAGACGAGTATGAAGCGAGGGCCAGCCAATGAGATCATACAGGTTGCAGTGGTGGGTAGTATATGGTACTGTGATAGACGGCATCCGATTTGTTGAGTAGAGTGTTGGAGGCTATTTTGTAAATGACATCGCCGAAGTCGAGGATCGGTAGGATGGTCAATTTTACGAGGGTATGTTTGGCAGCATGCGTAAATGATGCTTTGTTGCGAAATAGGAAGCCGATTATAGATTTAGTTTTGGATTGGAGATGTTTAATGTGAGTCTGGAAGGAGAGTTTACAGTCTAACCAGACACCTAAGTATTTGTAGTTGTCCACATATTCTAAGTCAGAACCGTCCAGAGTAGTGATGCTGGATGTGCGGGCAGTTGCTGGCAGCGATCGGTTGAAGAGCATGCATTTAGTTTTACTTACATTTAAGAGCAGTTGGAGGCCACGGAAGGGGAGTTGTATGGCATTGAAGCTCAGCTGGAGGTTAGTTAACACAGAGTCCAACGAAGGGCCAGACGTATACAGAATGGTGTCGTCTGCGTAGAGGTGGATCAAAGAATCACCAGCACAAGAGTGACATCATTGATGTATTCAGAGAAGAGAGTCGTCCCGGGAATTAAATCATGTGGCACCCACATAGAGACTCCCAGAGGTCCGGACAACAGGCCCTCCGATTTTACATACTGAAATCTGTCGGAGAAGTAGTTGGTGAACCAAGCGAGGCAATCATCTGACAAACCAAGGCTGTTGAGTCTGCCAATAAGAATGTAATTGTGATTGACAGAGTCGAAAGCCTTCGCCAGGTCGATGAATACGGCTGCACAGTAATGTCTCTTATCTATGGCGGTTATGATATCGTTTAGGACCTTGAGCGTGGCTGAGGTGCACCCATGACCAGCTCTGAAACCAGATTGCATAGTGGAGAATGTACGGTGAGATTAGAAATGGTCGGTAATCTGTTTGTTAAATTGGCTTTCAAAGACCTTAGAAAGGCAGGTTAGAAGAGATATAGGCCTGTAGCAGTTTGGGTCTAGAGTGTCTCCCCCTTTGAAGAGGGGGATGACCGTGGCAGCTTTCCAATCTATGGGAATCTCAGATGATACGAAAGAGAGGTTGAACAGGCTAGTAATAGGGGTTGCAATAATTTTGGCAGATAACTTTAGAAAGAGAGTGTCGCGATACGAAACCTTCAGCCCCGCCCCTTGGCCGGCAGCGGGGTGCTAGAGCAGGTTAGCGTCCCGTTCCCTGGATTGGACAGGGCACTATAGATACTTCAGGTTATCTCGGTATAACCAGGACCGCTCGCGTAGCCCTGCCTCTCTTTCTATATCGAAGCGTTGTCCGCGTAGAGAGGTCTTTTGCCTTGTCACTCTCAACGGTCTAGCTCTAGCTGGGATGTGTGAACCCCACCTTTATCCTCTAGACTCTTTGTTTCACCACTAATTGATCCTTGAGTTATTATTAAGCACTAGTCCTACCAGTCTCTATATGATTTCCCTGTGGTTGAGTGTTTCCCCTCTGTGATGTATCTAGTTTAAAGTGTGAAGACCTTTAGTGAACTTAGTCTCACTACTCTGCCCGTCGGCTATGTATCGCTTGGAAAATAAAACGTAGATAGATCGATAAGACAATTAAATGAATCACTACTGGACACACCTTCCTCTTTGTCTTTTAATAGTAACTCATTCTGTCATAGAGTACCGATCTCCGTTTCCAGTGTCCCGGTAGCGGGAGTGTCAGAGAATTTAGTTTATGTATCGATCTCTCCTATGAGGAATCGTTGGTTCAACTAAATTTCGAGATTCAAGTTAGACTGAGTACTCTAACCTGCCCTCAGGTTGGATAGTATTGTCAAATAACCCGCAACCGCGATTCCAGGGCAAGGCACTGTGTTACAACAGTACACGTGTCACTGGGTTAGTCGGAGACAGAGTCGATTCGAACAATTTTCCAACCGTTCTCAGCAGGTGGTAATTCTGCCGTTGATCTACCGCAGTGTCTGGGGCAAGCAACACGGCCGGTGCTACAGTGTTCCTCGGTCAATTAAGACTTTGTCACAACGGTACACTCGGTCCAAACGTATGCTGCACACAGGGTCAACTGGTCGATAGGTAAACGGACTCTTACCCTGGTATCCAGCAAGTTAGAATCTTTAAGTAATTTGAGTCGGGTGGCAATTACCCGAAGTCAAATGGTTGTCTAAATGAATTCAGAATTCAAGAAGTCAGCGCCAAAGTAATGGCAAATTTCTCTTTATATACCTTTTGGTCACCGCTCAAGTCCCACTTGTGGTTTCTGCACTACTGTGCCTCATAGGCATCCTCTAACCGCAGCAAGACAGTACATATATGGTCTTCCCATTCAGGCGGTGCCTTTTACTCTATTAGCAGTGCTTCAAGCAGTTTCTCCCATTCTGCAGCTGCGTCAGATGGTGGAGGCCGTTCTTCCTGGTACCATGTTGTTGAGGTGGGTGGTTGACTGGCGCCCTCTCCTGGTGACTGTGACCACTCTGGTAGCTCATCAGACCTGCTCATGTCTAACTGTATTGGTGGTACATAGGGTAGTGGCAGTGGGAGGGGGGCAGGAGGGAGATCCATGTTGCGTTTCACTACAAGAGGGTCCAGATTGTCTAGCCCGGCTGATTTGTAGGGGTCCAGATTTTGCAGCACTTTCAGAACAGAAGAAGAAATGGGGAGGCTTGGGCGGGTTGCTGTGGAGGGTGCCTGGCAGTTGACCGGGCTAGGGGTAGCCAAGTGGAAAGCATGTCCAGCCGTAGAAAAATGATTATTGAAATTCTCAATAATTGTGGATTTATCGGTAGTGACAGTGTTTCCTAGCCTCAGTGCAGTGGGCAGCTGGGAGGAGGTGCTCTTATTCTCCATAGGCTTTACAGTGTCCCAGAACTTTTTTGAGTTTGTACTACAGGATGCAAATGTCTGCTTGAAAAAGCTAGCCATAGCTTTCCTAATGTTGGTTCCTAAAAAGTTGCATATCACAGGGGCTATTCGATGCTAATGCAGAACGCCACAGGATGTTTTTGTGCTGGTCAAGGGCAGACAGGTCTGGAGTGAACCAAGGGCTATATCTATTCCTAGTTCTCATTTTTTTGAATGGAGCATGCTTATTTAAGATGGTGAGGAAGTCACTTTTAAAGAATAACCAGGCATCCTCTACTGACGGGATGAGGTCAGTGTCATTCCAGGATACCCGGCTAGGTCAATTAGAAAGGCCTGTTCGCAGAAGTGTTTTAGGGAGCGTTTGACAGTGATGAGGGGTGGTCGTTTGACTGCAGACCCATTACGGATGCAGGCAATGAGGCAGTGATCGCTGAGATCTTGGTTGAAAACAGCAGAGGTGTATTTGGAGGGCGAGTTAGTTAGGATGATATCTATGAGGGTGCCCGTGTTCACGGATTTGGGGTTGTACCTGGTAGGTTCATTGATAATTTGTGTGAGATTGAGTGCATCAAGCTTAGATTGTAGGATGGCCAGGGTGTTAAGCATGTCCCAGTTTAGGTCACCTAGCAGCACGAGCTCAGAAGATAGATGGGGGGGCAATCAATTCACATATGGTGTCCAGGGCACAGCTGGGGGCAGACGGTGATCTATAGCAAGCGGCAACAGTGAGAGACTTGTTTCTGGAAAGGTGAATTTTTAGAAGTAGAAGTTCAAATAGTTTTGGTACAGACCTGGAAATTAAGATAGAACTCTGCAGGCTATCTCTGCAGTAGATTGCAACACCGCCCCCCTTTAGCAGTTCTATCTTGGAGGAAAATGTTATAGTTAGTGTCACGCCTTGGTCATTGTATTTTGTGTTTTTGTTATATGTTTGGGGAGGCCAGGGTGTGACATGGGTTTATATGTTGTTTTCGTATTGGGGTTTGTAGTATTTGGGATCGCGGCTAATTAGGGGTGTTGTATAGGCTTGGCTGCCTGAGGCGATTCTCAATCAGAGTCAGGTGATCCTCGTTGTCTCTGATTGGGAACCGTATTTAGGGAGCCATAGTTTCGCTTTGTATTTCGTGGGTGTTTGTACCTGTCTCTGTGTTGTAGTCACCAGATAGGCTGTAATTAGTTTCACGTTCCGTTCTGTTGTTTTTGTATTTAGTTTCAGTTATTTCATGTACCGCGATTCTTTCATTAAAGTCATGAGTAACCTACACGCTGCATTTCGGTCCGACTCTCTTTCTTCAACAGTTAGGTATGGAAATTTCAAGGTTTTTGGTGGTTTTCCTAAGCCAGGATTCAGACATGGCAAAGACATCCGGGTTGGCAGAATGTGCTAAAGCAGTGAATAAAGCAACTTAGGGAGTAGTCTTCTAATGTTAACATGCATGAAACCAAGGCTTTTACGGTTACAGAAGTCACCAAATGAGAGCACCTGGGGAGTAGGAGTGGAGCTTGGCACTGCAGGACCTGGATTAACCTCTACATCACCAGAAGAACAGAGGAGAAGTAGGATAAGGGTACTGCTAAATGCTATACGAACTGGCCGTCTTGCACGTTCGGAACAGAGAGTATAAGGAGCAGGTTTCTGGGCACAATAGCATAGATGAAAGGTATAGTGTACAGACAAAGGTAAGGTGGGATGTGAGTACATTGGAGGTAAACTAAGGCATTGAGTAATGAAGACAGAGATATAGTCTCTAGAGATGTTTAAACCAGGTGATGCCATTGCATATGTGGGAGACGGAACAACATGGTTGGTTAAGGCATATTGAGCAGGGCTATAGGCTCTACAGTGAAATAAGACAGTAATCACTAACCAGGACAGTAATGGACAAGGCATATTGATATTAGGGAGAGGCATGCGTGATCGTATGGGTCCAGTGAGTGGTTGGGCTGGCTGGGGACATGGCGATTCAGACAATTATCAGGCCGGGGATAGCAAGTAAGCAGTTTGCAGGCCGGGGCTAGCAAGCTAGCTTAAGGGCCTTAGAGGGACGTCGCGATGGGGGGAAAGTCTGTTTTTGCCTCCTCGTGCGGTGACGTTGACAGACCGGTCGTGGAATTAGTAGGGTTCCAAGTAGCAGAGGGGTCCAAGTCTAATTGGCAAAATGGGTATAGTGGTCCAAGAAACTGGCCGGTGGATCAGCTAACAGTCCAATATGCTATAGATAGCTAGCAGGCGGTCAGCAGAATGGGCCTTCAGGGGATGTCGCGCCTGAGGGGCCTGTTGGGATCCTTGGGCAGATTATGTCGGTATTCCAGTCGTGAAGGATCGGCGGGGTTCCGTGTCCAGTACCGGCAGTAGAAGGATATTGTAACCGAGGAGTGAGCTTCAGGAGTAGCCCAGGAGCCCTAGCCGGGAGATGGGTCAAGTATGCGCTAGCCCCAGGCTAGATAGTGCTTGCTCCGGGACGGTAATGTTAGCCAAGAGTAGTCAACCCGGGTTGTGGTTAGCTAGCTGCCACGATCCAGATGAAAGGGTTCAGAGTTTGCGGTAGGAATCCGGGGATATGGAGAGAAAAATAGGCACGGTATGCTCTGGTTTGAAACGCGTTGTACGAACTGGCAAGAGCTTTCAGAGCTAAAGGTTAGCTGACTGATAGCTGATAGCTGGTAGCTGGTAGCTGGTAGCTGGTAGCTGGTAGCTAGTTAGCTGATAGCTGGTAGCTGGTAGCTGGTAGCTGGTAGCTGGTAGCTGATAGCTGATAGCTGGTAGCTGGTAGCTGGTAGCTGATAGCTGGTAGCTGGTAGCTGGTAGCTGGTAGCTGGTAGCTAGCTAGCTTCAGTTGACGTATCCATTTCGGAGGTAAATAGAAATATGTTAGGAAAAAAAACAGATCCACCACGTTGGGTGAGGCGAAGTTGAGGTTTAGGAAAAAAACAGATCCACACCACGTTTGCCTAAAGAGACTATTTAGAAGTTGAGGTTTAGGAAAAAAAACAGATCCACCACGTTGGGTGAGGCGAGTTGCAAGAGACTATTTAGAAGTTGAGGTTTAGGAAAAAAAACAGATCCACACCACGTTGGGTGAGGCGAGTTGCAAGAGACTATTTAGAAGTTGAGGTTTAGGAAAAAAAACAGATCCACACCACGTTGGGTGAGGCGAGTTGCAAGAGACTATTTAGAAGTTGAGGTTTAGGAAAAAAAAAAAACAGATCCACCACGTTGGGTGAGGCGAGTTGCAAGAGACTATTTAGAAGTTGAGGTTTAGGAAAAAAAACAGATCCACACCACGTTGGGTGAGGCGAGTTGCAAGAGACTATTTAGAAGTTGAGGTTTAGGAAAAAAACAGATCCACACCACGTTGGGTGAGGCGAGTTGCAAGAGACTATTTAGAAGTTGAGGTTTAGGAAAAAAAAACAGATCCACACCACGTTGGGTGAGGCGAGTTGCAAGAGACTATTTAGAAGTTGAGGTTTAGGAAAAAAAACAGATCCACCACGTTGGGTGAGGCGAGTTGCAAGAGACTATTTAGAAGTTGAGGTTTAGGAAAAAAAACAGATCCACCACGTTGGGTGAGGCGAGTTGCAAGAGACTATTTAGAAGTTGAGGTTTAGGAAAAAAAAGAGATCCACCACGTTGGGTGAGGCGAGTTGCAAGAGACTATTTAGAAGTTGAGGTTTAGGAAAAAAACAGATCCACCACGTTGGGTGAGGCGAGTTGCAAGAGACTATTTAGAAGTTGAGGTTTAGGAAAAAAAACAGATCCACCACGTTGGGTGAGGCGAGTTGCAAGAGACTATTTAGAAGTTGAGGTTTAGGAAAAAACAGATCCACCACGTTGGGTGAGGCGAGTTGCAAGAGACTATTTAGAAGTTGAGGTTTAGGAAAAAAACAGATCCACCACGTTGGGTGAGGCGAGTTGCAAGAGACTATTTAGAAGTTGAGGTTTAGGAAAAAAAACAGATCCACCACGTTGGGTGAGGCGAGTTGCAAGAGACTATTTAGAAGTTGAGGTTTAGGAAAAAAAACAGATCCACCCACGTTGGGTGAGGCGAGTTGCAAGAGACTATTTAGAAGTTGAGGTTTAGGAAAAAAAACAGATCCACCACGTTGGGTGAGGCGAGTTGCAAGAGACTATTTAGAAGTTGAGGTTTAGGAAAAAAAACAGATCCACCACGTTGGGTGAGGCGAGTTGCAAGAGACTATTTAGAAGTTGAGGTTTAGGAAAAAAAACAGATCCACACCACGTTGGGTGAGGCGAGTTGCAAGAGACTATTTAGAAGTTGAGGTTTAGGAAAAAAAACAGATCCACACCACGTTGGGTGAGGCGAGTTGCAAGAGACTATTTAGAAGTTGAGGTTTAGGAAAAAAAAACAGATCCACCACGTTGGGTGAGGCGAGTTGCAAGAGACTATTTAGAAGTTGAGGTTTAGGAAAAAAACAGATCCACCACGTTGGGTGAGGCGAGTTGCAAGAGACTATTTAGAAGTTGAGGTTTAGGAAAAAAACAGATCCACCACGTTGGGTGAGGCGAGTTGCAAGAGACTATTTAGAAGTTGAGGTTTAGGAAAAAAAAAACAGATCCACCACGTTGGGTGAGGCGAGTTGCAAGAGACTATTTAGAAGTTGAGGTTTAGGAAAAAAAAACAGATCCACCACGTTGGGTGAGGCGAGTTGCAAGAGACTATTTAGAAGTTGAGGTTTAGGAAAAAAAACAGATCCACCACGTTGGGTGAGGCGAGTTGCAAGAGACAGATCCACCACCACGTTGGGTGAGGCGAGTTGCAAGAGACTATTTAGAAGTTGAGGTTTAGGAAAAAAAACAGATCCACCACGTTGGGTGAGGCGAGTTGCAAGAGACTATTTAGAAGTTGAGGTTTAGGAAAAAACAGATCCACCACGTTGGGTGAGGCGAGTTGCAAGAGACTATTTAGAAGTTGAGGTTTAGGAAAAAACAGATCCACCACGTTGGGTGAGGCGAGTTGCAAGAGACTATTTAGAAGTTGAGGTTTAGGAAAAAAAACAGATCCACCACGTTGGGTGAGGCGAGTTGCAAGAGACTATTTAGAAGTTGAGGTTTAGGAAAAAAACAGATCCACCACGTTGGGTGAGGCGAGTTGCAAGAGACTATTTAGAAGTTGAGGTTTAGGAAAAAAGATCCACCACGTTGGGTGAGGCTAAGAGACTATTTAGAAGTTGAGGTTTAGGAAAAAAAACAGATCCACACCACGTTGGGTGAGGCGAGTTGCAAGAGACTATTTAGAAGTTGAGGTTTAGGAAAAAAAACAGATCCACCACGTTGGGTGAGGCGAGTTGCAAGAGACTATTTAGAAGTTGAGGTTTAGGAAAAAACAGATCCACCACGTTGGGTGAGGCGAGTTGCAAGAGACTATTTAGAAGTTGAGGTTTAGGAAAAAAAACAGATCCACACCACGTTGGGTGAGGCGAGTTGCAAGAGACTATTTAGAAGTTGAGGTTTAGGAAAAAAAAACAGATCCACCACGTTGGGTGAGGCGAGTTGCAAGAGACTATTTAGAAGTTGAGGTTTAGGAAAAAAACAGATCCACCACGTTGGGTGAGGCGAGTTGCAAGAGACTATTTAGAAGTTGAGGTTTAGGAAAAAAAACAGATCCACACCACGTTGGGTGAGGCGAGTTGCAAGAGACTATTTAGAAGTTGAGGTTTAGGAAAAAAAACAGATCCACCACGTTGGGTGAGGCGAGTTGCAAGAGACTATTTAGAAGTTGAGGTTTAGGAAAAAAAACAGATCCACCACGTTGGGTGAGGCGAGTTGCAAGAGACTATTTAGAAGTTGAGGTTTAGGAAAAAAAAACAGATCCACCACGTTGGGTGAGGCGAGTTGCAAGAGACTATTTAGAAGTTGAGGTTTAGGAAAAAAAACAGATCCACACCACGTTGGGTGAGGCGAGTTGCAAGAGACTATTTAGAAGTTGAGGTTTAGGAAAAAAAACAGATCCACCACGTTGGGTGAGGCGAGTTGCAAGAGACTATTTAGAAGTTGAGGTTTAGGAAAAAAAACAGATCCACCACGTTGGGTGAGGCGAGTTGCAAGAGACTATTTAGAAGTTGAGGTTTAGGAAAAAAACAGATCCACCACGTTGGGTGAGGCGAGTTGCAAGAGACTATTTAGAAGTTGAGGTTTAGGAAAAAAAGATCAGATCCACCACGTTGGGTGAGGCGAGTTGCAAGAGACTATTTAGAAGTTGAGGTTTAGGAAAAAAAACAGATCCACACCACGTTGGGTGAGGCGAGTTGCAAGAGACTATTTAGAAGTTGAGGTTTAGGAAAAAAAACAGATCCACCACGTTGGGTGAGGCGAGTTGCAAGAGACTATTTAGAAGTTGAGGTTTAGGAAAAAAAACAGATCCACACCACGTTCGGTGAGGCGAGTTGCAAGAGACTATTTAGAAGTTGAGGTTTAGGAAAAAAACAGATCCACCACGTTGGGTGAGGCGAGTAAGAGACTATTTAGAAGTTGAGGTTTAGGAAAAAAACAGATCCACCACGTTGGGTGAGGCGAGTTGCAAGAGACTATTTAGGTTTAGGAAAAAAAACAGATCCACCACGTTGGGTGAGGCGAGTTGCAAGAGACTATTTAGAAGTTGAGGTTTAGGAAAAAAAACAGATCCACCACGTTGGGTGAGGCGAGTTGCAAGAGACTATTTAGAAGTTGAGGTTTAGGAAAAAAAAACAGATCCACCACGTTGGGTGAGGCGAGTTGCAAGAGACTATTTAGAAGTTGAGGTTTAGGAAAAAAAACAGATCCACCACGTTGGGTGAGGCGAGTTGCAAGAGACTATTTAGAAGTTGAGGTTTAGGAAAAAAACAGATCCACCACGTTGGGTGAGGCGAGTTGCAAGAGACTATTTAGAAGTTGAGGTTTAGGAAAAAAAACAGATCCACACCACGTTGGGTGAGGCGAGTTGCAAGAGACTATTTAGAAGTTGAGGTTTAGGAAAAAAAACAGATCCACCACGTTGGGTGAGGCGAGTTGCAAGAGACTATTTAGAAGTTGAGGTTTAGGAAAAAAAAACAGATCCACCACGTTGGGTGAGGCGAGTTGCAAGAGACTATTTAGAAGTTGAGGTTTAGGAAAAAAAACAGATCCACCACGTTGGGTGACGAGTTGCAAGAGACTATTTAGAAGTTGAGGTTTAGGAAAAAAAACAGATCCACCACGTTGGGTGAGGCGAGTTGCAAGAGACTATTTAGAAGTTGAGGTTTAGGAAAAAAAACAGATCCACCACGTTGGGTGAGGCGAGTTGCAAGAGACTATTTAGAAGTTGAGGTTTAGGAAAAAAAACAGATCCACACCACGTTCGGTGAGGCGAGTTGCAAGAGACTATTTAGAAGTTGAGGTTTAGGAAAAAAACAGATCCACCACGTTGGGTGAGGCGAGTTGCAAGAGACTATTTAGAAGTTGAGGTTTAGGAAAAAACAGATCCACCACGTTGGGTGAGGCGAGTTGCAAGAGACTATTTAGAAGTTGAGGTTTAGGAAAAAAAACAGATCCACACACGTTGGGTGAGGCGAGTTGCAAGAGACTATTTAGAAGTTGAGGTTTAGGAAAAAAAACAGATCCACACCACGTTGGGTGAGGCGAGTTGCAAGAGACTATTTAGAAGTTGAGGTTTAGGAAAAAAAACAGATCCACCACGTTGGGTGAGGCGAGTTGCAAGAGACTATTTAGAAGTTGAGGTTTAGGAAAAAAAACAGATCCACCACGTTGGGTGAGGCGAGTTGCAAGAGACTATTTAGAAGTTGAGGTTTAGGAAAAAAACAGATCCACCACGTTGGGTGAGGCGAGTTGCAAGAGACTATTTAGAAGTTGAGGTTTAGGAAAAAAAACAGATCCACACCACGTTGGGTGAGGCGAGTTGCAAGAGACTATTTAGAAGTTGAGGTTTAGGAAAAAAAACAGATCCACCACGTTGGGTGAGGCGAGTTGCAAGAGACTATTTAGAAGTTGAGGTTTAGGAAAAAAAACAGATCCACCACGTTGGGTGAGGCGAGTTGCAAGAGACTATTTAGAAGTTGAGGTTTAGGAAAAAAAAACAGATCCACACACGTTGGGTGAGGCGAGTTGCAAGAGACTATTTAGAAGTTGAGGTTTAGGAAAAAAAACAGATCCACACCACGTTGGGTGAGGCGAGTTGCAAGAGACTATTTAGAAGTTGAGGTTTAGGAAAAAAACAGATCCACACCACGTTGGGTGAGGCGAGTTGCAAGAGACTATTTAGAAGTTGAGGTTTAGGAAAAAAACAGATCCACACCACGTTGGGTGAGGCGAGTTGCAAGAGACTATTTAGAAGTTGAGGTTTAGGAAAAAAAACAGATCCACACCACGTTGGGTGAGGCGAGTTGCAAGAGACTATTTAGAAGTTGAGGTTTAGGAAAAAAAACAGATCCACCACGTTGGGTGAGGCGAGTTGCAAGAGACTATTTAGAAGTTGAGGTTTAGGAAAAAAAACAGATCCACACCACGTTGGGTGAGGCGAGTTGCAAGAGACTATTTAGAAGTTGAGGTTTAGGAAAAAACAGATCCACACCACGTTGGGTGAGGCGAGTTGCAAGAGACTATTTAGAAGTTGAGGTTTAGGAAAAAAAACAGATCCACACCACGTTGGGTGAGGCGAGTTGCAAGAGACTATTTAGAAGTTGAGGTTTAGGAAAAAAACAGATCCACACCACGTTGGGTGAGGCGAGTTGCAAGAGACTATTTAGAAGTTGAGGTTTAGGAAAAAAACAGATCCACACCACGTTGGGTGAGGCGAGTTGCAAGAGACTATTTAGAAGTTGAGGTTTAGGAAAAAAACAGATCCACACCACGTTGGGTGAGGCGAGTTGCAAGAGACTATTTAGAAGTTGAGGTTTAGGAAAAAACAGATCCACACACGTTGGGTGAGGCGAGTTGCAAGAGACTATTTAGAAGTTGAGGTTTAGGAAAAAAAACAGATCCACCACGTTGGGTGAGGCGAGTTGCAAGAGACTATTTAGAAGTTGAGGTTTAGGAAAAAAAACAGATCCACACCACGTTCGGTGAGGCGAGTTGCAAGAGACTATTTAGAAGTTGAGGTTTAGGAAAAAAAAACAGATCCACCACGTTGGGTGAGGCGAGTTGCAAGAGACTATTTAGAAGTTGAGGTTTAGGAAAAAACAGATCCACCACGTTGGGTGAGGCGAGTTGCAAGAGACTATTTAGAAGTTGAGGTTTAGGAAAAAAAACAGATCCACCACGTTGGGTGAGGCGAGTTGCAAGAGACTATTTAGAAGTTGAGGTTTAGGAAAAAAAACAGATCCACACCACGTTCGGTGAGGCGAGTTGCAAGAGACTATTTAGAAGTTGAGGTTTAGGAAAAAAACAGATCCACCACGTTGGGTGAGGCGAGTTGCAAGAGACTATTTAGAAGTTGAGGTTTAGGAAAAAACAGATCCACCACGTTGGGTGAGGCGAGTTGCAAGAGACTATTTAGAAGTTGAGGTTTAGGAAAAAAAACAGATCCACCACGTTGGGTGAGGCGAGTTGCAAGAGACTATTTAGAAGTTGAGGTTTAGGAAAAAAAAACAGATCCACCACGTTGGGTGAGGCGAGTTGCAAGAGACTATTTAGAAGTTGAGGTTTAGGAAAAAAACAGATCCACACCACGTTCGGTGAGGCGAGTTGCAAGAGACTATTTAGAAGTTGAGGTTTAGGAAAAAAACAGATCCACGTTGGGTGAGGCGAGTTGCAAGAGACTATTTAGAAGTTGAGGTTTAGGAAAAAAAACAGATCCACCACGTTGGGTGAGGCGAGTTGCAAGAGACTATTTAGAAGTTGAGGTTTAGGAAAAAAAAACAGATCCACCACGTTGGGTGAGGCGAGTTGCAAGAGACTATTTAGAAGTTGAGGTTTAGGAAAAAAAACAGATCCACACCACGTTGGGTGAGGCGAGTTGCAAGAGACTATTTAGAAGTTGAGGTTTAGGAAAAAAACAGATCCACCACGTTGGGTGAGGCGAGTTGCAAGAGACTATTTAGAAGTTGAGGTTTAGGAAAAAAAACAGATCCACACCACGTTGGGTGAGGCGAGTTGCAAGAGACTATTTAGAAGTTGAGGTTTAGGAAAAAAAACAGATCCACCACGTTGGGTGAGGCGAGTTGCAAGAGACTATTTAGAAGTTGAGGTTTAGGAAAAAAACAGATCCACACCACGTTGGGTGAGGCGAGTTGCAAGAGACTATTTAGAAGTTGAGGTTTAGGAAAAAAAACAGATCCACACCACGTTGGGTGAGGCGAGTTGCAAGAGACTATTTAGAAGTTGAGGTTTAGGAAAAAAAAACAGATCCACACCACGTTGGGTGAGGCGAGTTGCAAGAGACTATTTAGAAGTTGAGGTTTAGGAAAAAACAGATCCACACCACGTTGGGTGAGGCGAGTTGCAAGAGACTATTTAGAAGTTGAGGTTTAGGAAAAAAAAACAGATCCACACCACGTTGGGTGAGGCGAGTTGCAAGAGACTATTTAGAAGTTGAGGTTTAGGAAAAAAAACAGATCCACACCACGTTGGGTGAGGCGAGTTGCAAGAGACTATTTAGAAGTTGAGGTTTAGGAAAAAAACAGATCCACACCACGTTGGGTGAGGCGAGTTGCAAGAGACTATTTAGAAGTTGAGGTTTAGGAAAAAAAACAGATCCACACCACGTTGGGTGAGGCGAGTTGCAAGAGACTATTTAGAAGTTGAGGTTTAGGAAAAAAACAGATCCACACCACGTTGGGTGAGGCGAGTTGCAAGAGACTATTTAGAAGTTGAGGTTTAGGAAAAAAAACAGATCCACACCACGTTGGGTGAGGCGAGTTGCAAGAGACTATTTAGAAGTTGAGGTTTAGGAAAAAAACAGATCCACACCACGTTGGGTGAGGCGAGTTGCAAGAGACTATTTAGAAGTTGAGGTTTAGGAAAAAAAACAGATCCACCACGTTGGGTGAGGCGAGTTGCAAGAGACTATTTAGAAGTTGAGGTTTAGGAAAAAAACAGATCCACCACGTTGGGTGAGGCGAGTTGCAAGAGACTATTTAGAAGTTGAGGTTTAGGAAAAAAACAGATCCACCACGTTGGGTGAGGCGAGTTGCAAGAGACTATTTAGAAGTTGAGGTTTAGGAAAAAAACAGATCCACCACGTTGGGTGAGGCGAGTTGCAAGAGACTATTTAGAAGTTGAGGTTTAGGAAAAAAACAGATCCACCACGTTGGGTGAGGCGAGTTGCAAGAGACTATTTAGAAGTTGAGGTTTAGGAAAAAACAGATCCACCACGTTGGGTGAGGCGAGTTGCAAGAGACTATTTAGAAGTTGAGGTTTAGGAAAAAAAACAGATCCACACCACGTTGGGTGAGGCGAGTTGCAAGAGACTATTTAGAAGTTGAGGTTTAGGAAAAAAAACAGATCCACCACGTTGGGTGAGGCGAGTTGCAAGAGACTATTTAGAAGTTGAGGTTTAGGAAAAAAAACAGATCCACACCACGTTCGGTGAGGCGAGTTGCAAGAGACTATTTAGAAGTTGAGGTTTAGGAAAAAAACAGATCCACCACGTTGGGTGAGGCGAGTTGCAAGAGACTATTTAGAAGTTGAGGTTTAGGAAAAAAACAGATCCACCACGTTGGGTGAGGCGAGTTGCAAGAGACTATTTAGAAGTTGAGGTTTAGGAAAAAAAACAGATCCACCACGTTGGGTGAGGCGAGTTGCAAGAGACTATTTAGAAGTTGAGGTTTAGGAAAAAAACAGATCCACACCACGTTGGGTGAGGCGAGTTGCAAGAGACTATTTAGAAGTTGAGGTTTAGGAAAAAAAACAGATCCACCACGTTGGGTGAGGCGAGTTGCAAGAGACTATTTAGAAGTTGAGGTTTAGGAAAAAAAACAGATCCACCACGTTGGGTGAGGCGAGTTGCAAGAGACTATTTAGAAGTTGAGGTTTAGGAAAAAAAAACAGATCCACCACGTTGGGTGAGGCGAGTTGCAAGAGACTATTTAGAAGTTGAGGTTTAGGAAAAAAACAGATCCACCACGTTGGGTGAGGCGAGTTGCAAGAGACTATTTAGAAGTTGAGGTTTAGGAAAAAACAGATCCACACCACATTGGGTGAGGCGGGTTGCAAGGGACTATTTTGAAGTTGAGGTTTAGGAAAAAAAAGAGATCCACACCACATTGGGTGAGGCGGGTTGCAAGAGACTATTTAGAAGTTGAGGTTTAGGAAAAAAACAGATCCACACCACGTTCGGTGAGGCGAGTTGCAAGAGACTATTTAGAAGTTGAGGTTTAGGAAAAAAAACAGATCCACACCACGTTGGGTGAGGCGAGTTGCAAGAGACTATTTAGAAGTTGAGGTTTAGGAAAAAAAAAGATCCACACCACATTGGGTGAGGCGGGTTGCAGGGGACTATTTTGAAGTTGAGGTTTAGGAAAAAAAGAGATCCACACCACATTGGGTGAGGCGGGTTGCAGGGGACTATTTTGAAGTTGAGGTTTAGGAAAAAAAGAGATCCACACCACATTGGGTGAGGCGGGTTGCAGGGGACTATTTTGAAGTTGAGGTTTAGGAAAAAAAAACAGATCCACACCACGTTGGGTGAGGCGAGTTGCAAGAGACTATTTAGAAGTTGAGGTTTAGGAAAAAAAACAGATCCACACCACGTTGGGTGAGGCGAGTTGCAAGAGACTATTTAGAAGTTGAGGTTTAGGAAAAAAACAGATCCACCACGTTGGGTGAGGCGAGTTGCAAGAGACTATTTAGAAGTTGAGGTTTAGGAAAAAAAACAGATCCACACCACGTTGGGTGAGGCGAGTTGCAAGAGACTATTTAGAAGTTGAGGTTTAGGAAAAAAAACAGATCCACACCACGTTGGGTGAGGCGAGTTGCAAGAGACTATTTAGAAGTTGAGGTTTAGGAAAAAAAACAGATCCACCACGTTGGGTGAGGCGAGTTGCAAGAGACTATTTAGAAGTTGAGGTTTAGGAAAAAAAACAGATCCACACCACGTTGGGTGAGGCGAGTTGCAAGAGACTATTTAGAAGTTGAGGTTTAGGAAAAAAAACAGATCCACCACGTTGGGTGAGGCGAGTTGCAAGAGACTATTTAGAAGTTGAGGTTTAGGAAAAAAACAGATCCACCACGTTGGGTGAGGCGAGTTGCAAGAGACTATTTAGAAGTTGAGGTTTAGGAAAAAAACAGATCCACCACGTTGGGTGAGGCGAGTTGCAAGAGACTATTTAGAAGTTGAGGTTTAGGAAAAAAAACAGATCCACACCACGTTCGGTGAGGCGAGTTGCAAGAGACTATTTAGAAGTTGAGGTTTAGGAAAAAAACAGATCCACCACGTTGGGTGAGGCGAGTTGCAAGAGACTATTTAGAAGTTGAGGTTTAGGAAAAAAAACAGATCCACCACGTTGGGTGAGGCGAGTTGCAAGAGACTATTTAGAAGTTGAGGTTTAGGAAAAAAACAGATCCACCACGTTGGGTGAGGCGAGTTGCAAGAGACTATTTAGAAGTTGAGGTTTAGGAAAAAAAACAGATCCACACCACGTTCGGTGAGGCGAGTTGCAAGAGACTATTTAGAAGTTGAGGTTTAGGAAAAATCCAGATCCACACCACGTTTGGGTGAGGCGAGTTGCAAGAGACTATTTAGAAGTTGAGGTTTAGGAAAAAAACAGATCCACACACGTTGGGTGAGGCGAGTTGCAAGAGACTATTTAGAAGTTGAGGTTTAGGAAAAAAACAGATCCACCACGTTGGGTGAGGCGAGTTGCAAGAGACTATTTAGAAGTTGAGGTTTAGGAAAAAAAAACAGATCCACCACGTTGGGTGAGGCGAGTTGCAAGAGACTATTTAGAAGTTGAGGTTTAGGAAAAAAACAGATCCACCACGTTGGGTGAGGCGAGTTGCAAGAGACTATTTAGAAGTTGAGGTTTAGGAAAAAAAACAGATCCACCACGTTGGGTGAGGCGAGTTGCAAGAGACTATTTAGAAGTTGAGGTTTAGGAAAAAAACAGATCCACACCACGTTGGGTGAGGCGAGTTGCAAGAGACTATTTAGAAGTTGAGGTTTAGGAAAAAACAGATCCACACCACGTTGGGTGAGGCGAGTTGCAAGAGACTATTTAGAAGTTGAGGTTTAGGAAAAAACAGATCCACACCACGTTGGGTGAGGCGAGTTGCAAGAGACTATTTAGAAGTTGAGGTTTAGGAAAAAAAACAGATCCACACCACGTTGGGTGAGGCGAGTTGCAAGAGACTATTTAGAAGTTGAGGTTTAGGAAAAAAACAGATCCACACCACGTTGGGTGAGGCGAGTTGCAAGAGACTATTTAGAAGTTGAGGTTTAGGAAAAAAACAGATCCACACCACGTTGGGTGAGGCGAGTTGCAAGAGACTATTTAGAAGTTGAGGTTTAGGAAAAAAAACAGATCCACACCACGTTGGGTGAGGCGAGTTGCAAGAGACTATTTAGAAGTTGAGGTTTAGGAAAAAAAACAGATCCACACCACGTTGGGTGAGGCGAGTTGCAAGAGACTATTTAGAAGTTGAGGTTTAGGAAAAAAAACAGATCCACACCACGTTGGGTGAGGCGAGTTGCAAGAGACTATTTAGAAGTTGAGGTTTAGGAAAAAAAACAGATCCACACCACGTTGGGTGAGGCGAGTTGCAAGAGACTATTTAGAAGTTGAGGTTTAGGAAAAAACAGATCCACACCACGTTGGGTGAGGCGAGTTGCAAGAGACTATTTAGAAGTTGAGGTTTAGGAAAAAAACAGATCCACACCACGTTGGGTGAGGCGAGTTGCAAGAGACTATTTAGAAGTTGAGGTTTAGGAAAAAAAACAGATCCACCACGTTGGGTGAGGCGAGTTGCAAGAGACTATTTAGAAGTTGAGGTTTAGGAAAAAACAGATCCACACCACGTTCGGTGAGGCGAGTTGCAAGAGACTATTTAGAAGTTGAGGTTTAGGAAAAAAAACAGATCCACCACGTTGGGTGAGGCGAGTTGCAAGAGACTATTTAGAAGTTGAGGTTTAGGAAAAAAAAACAGATCCACCACGTTGGGTGAGGCGAGTTGCAAGAGACTATTTAGAAGTTGAGGTTTAGGAAAAAACAGATCCACCACGTTGGGTGAGGCGAGTTGCAAGAGACTATTTAGAAGTTGAGGTTTAGGAAAAAAACAGATCCACACCACGTTGGTGAGGCGAGTTGCAAGAGACTATTTAGAAGTTGAGGTTTAGGAAAAAACAGATCCACCACGTTGGGTGAGGCGAGTTGCAAGAGACTATTTAGAAGTTGAGGTTTAGGAAAAAAACAGATCCACCACGTTGGGTGAGGCGAGTTGCAAGAGACTATTTAGAAGTTGAGGTTTAGGAAAAAAAACAGATCCACCACGTTGGGTGAGGCGAGTTGCAAGAGACTATTTAGAAGTTGAGGTTTAGGAAAATAAACAGATCCACCACGTTGGGTGAGGCGAGTTGCAAGAGACTATTTAGAAGTTGAGGTTTAGGAAAAAACAGATCCACCACGTTGGGTGAGGCGAGTTGCAAGAGACTATTTAGAAGTTGAGGTTTAGGAAAAAAAACAGATCCACACCACGTTCGGTGAGGCGAGTTGCAAGAGACTATTTAGAAGTTGAGGTTTAGGAAAAAAACAGATCCACCACGTTGGGTGAGGCGAGTTGCAAGAGACTATTTAGAAGTTGAGGTTTAGGAAAAAAAACAGATCCACCACGTTGGGTGAGGCGAGTTGCAAGAGACTATTTAGAAGTTGAGGTTTAGGAAAAAAAACAGATCCACCACGTTGGGTGAGGCGAGTTGCAAGAGACTATTTAGAAGTTGAGGTTTAGGAAAAAAACAGATCCACCACGTTGGGTGAGGCGAGTTGCAAGAGACTATTTAGAAGTTGAGGTTTAGGAAAAAAAACAGATCCACACCACGTTGGGTGAGGCGAGTTGCAAGAGACTATTTAGAAGTTGAGGTTTAGGAAAAAAAACAGATCCACACCACGTTGGGTGAGGCGAGTTGCAAGAGACTATTTAGAAGTTGAGGTTTAGGAAAAAAAACAGATCCACACCACGTTGGGTGAGGCGAGTTGCAAGAGACTATTTAGAAGTTGAGGTTTAGGAAAAAAAACAGATCCACACCACGTTGGGTGAGGCGAGTTGCAAGAGACTATTTAGAAGTTGAGGTTTAGGAAAAAAACAGATCCACACCACGTTGGGTGAGGCGAGTTGCAAGAGACTATTTAGAAGTTGAGGTTTAGGAAAAAAAACAGATCCACACCACGTTGGGTGAGGCGAGTTGCAAGAGACTATTTAGAAGTTGAGGTTTAGGAAAAAAAACAGATCCACACCACGTTGGGTGAGGCGAGTTGCAAGAGACTATTTAGAAGTTGAGGTTTAGGAAAAAAAACAGATCCACACCACGTTGGGTGAGGCGAGTTGCAAGAGACTATTTAGAAGTTGAGGTTTAGGAAAAAAAACAGATCCACACCACGTTGGGTGAGGCGAGTTGCAAGAGACTATTTAGAAGTTGAGGTTTAGGAAAAAAAAACAGATCCACCACGTTGGGTGAGGCGAGTTGCAAGAGACTATTTAGAAGTTGAGGTTTAGGAAAAAAACAGATCCACACCACGTTGGGTGAGGCGAGTTGCAAGAGACTATTTAGAAGTTGAGGTTTAGGAAAAAAAACAGATCCACACCACGTTGGGTGAGGCGAGTTGCAAGAGACTATTTAGAAGTTGAGGTTTAGGAAAAAAAACAGATCCACCACGTTGGGTGAGGCGAGTTGCAAGAGACTATTTAGAAGTTGAGGTTTAGGAAAAAAACAGATCCACACCACGTTCGGTGAGGCGAGTTGCAAGAGACTATTTAGAAGTTGAGGTTTAGGAAAAAACAGATCCACCACGTTGGGTGAGGCGAGTTGCAAGAGACTATTTAGAAGTTGAGGTTTAGGAAAAAAAACAGATCCACCACGTTGGGTGAGGCGAGTTGCAAGAGACTATTTAGAAGTTGAGGTTTAGGAAAAAAACAGATCCACCACGTTGGGTGAGGCGAGTTGCAAGAGACTATTTAGAAGTTGAGGTTTAGGAAAAAAAACAGATCCACACCACGTTGGGAGGCGAGTGCAAGAGACTATTTAGAAGTTGAGGTTTAGGAAAAAAACAGATCCACACCACGTTGGGTGAGGCGAGAGAGACTATTTAGAAGTTGAGGTTTAGGAAAAAAACAGATCCACCACGTTGGGTGAGGCGAGTTGCAAGAGACTATTTAGAAGTTGAGGTTTAGGAAAAAAACAGATCCACCACGTTGGGTGAGGCGAGTTGCAAGAGACTATTTAGAAGTTGAGGTTTAGGAAAAAAAACAGATCCACACCACGTTGGGTGAGGCGAGTTGCAAGAGACTATTTAGAAGTTGAGGTTTAGGAAAAAAAACAGATCCACACCACGTTGGGTGAGGCGAGTTGCAAGAGACTATTTAGAAGTTGAGGTTTAGGAAAAAAACAGATCCACCACGTTGGGTGAGGCGAGTTGCAAGAGACTATTTAGAAGTTGAGGTTTAGGAAAAAAACAGATCCACACCACGTTGGGTGAGGCGAGTTGCAAGAGACTATTTAGAAGTTGAGGTTTAGGAAAAAAAACAGATCCACCACGTTGGGTGAGGCGAGTTGCAAGAGACTATTTAGAAGTTGAGGTTTAGGAAAAAAAACAGATCCACACCACGTTGGGTGAGGCGAGTTGCAAGAGACTATTTAGAAGTTGAGGTTTAGGAAAAAAACAGATCCACCACGTTGGGTGAGGCGAGTTGCAAGAGACTATTTAGAAGTTGAGGTTTAGGAAAAAAACAGATCCACCACGTTGGGTGAGGCGAGTTGCAAGAGACTATTTAGAAGTTGAGGTTTAGGAAAAAAACAGATCCACACCACGTTGGGTGAGGCGAGTTGCAAGAGACTATTTAGAAGTTGAGGTTTAGGAAAAAAAACAGATCCACCACGTTGGGTGAGGCGAGTTGCAAGAGACTATTTAGAAGTTGAGGTTTAGGAAAAAAACAGATCCACACCACGTTGGGTGAGGCGAGTTGCAGAGACTATTTAGAAGTTGAGGTTTAGGAAAAAAAACAGATCCACACCACGTTGGGTGAGGCGAGTTGCAAGAGACTATTTAGAAGTTGAGGTTTAGGAAAAAAAACAGATCCACCACGTTGGGTGAGGCGAGTTGCAAGAGACTATTTAGAAGTTGAGGTTTAGGAAAAAAAACAGATCCACACCACGTTGGGTGAGGCGAGTTGCAAGAGACTATTTAGAAGTTGAGGTTTAGGAAAAAAAAAGATCCACCACGTTGGGTGAGGCGAGTTGCAAGAGACTATTTAGAAGTTGAGGTTTAGGAAAAAAACAGATCCACCACGTTGGGTGAGGCGAGTTGCAAGAGACTATTTAGAAGTTGAGGTTTAGGAAAAAAAAAAACAGATCCACCACGTTGGGTGAGGCGAGTTGCAAGAGACTATTTAGAAGTTGAGGTTTAGGAAAAAAAACAGATCCACACCACGTTCGGTGAGGCGAGTTGCAAGAGACTATTTAGAAGTTGAGGTTTAGGAAAAAAAACAGATCCACCACGTTGGGTGAGGCGAGTTGCAAGAGACTATTTAGAAGTTGAGGTTTAGGAAAAAAAACAGATCCACACCACGTTGGTGAGGCGAGTTGCAAGAGACTATTTAGAAGTTGAGGTTTAGGAAAAAAAACAGATCCACCACGTTGGGTGAGGCGAGTTGCAAGAGACTATTTAGAAGTTGAGGTTTAGGAAAAAAACAGATCCACCACGTTGGGTGAGGCGAGTTGCAAGAGACTATTTAGAAGTTGAGGTTTAGGAAAAAAAAAACAGATCCACCACGTTGGGTGAGGCGAGTTGCAAGAGACTATTTAGAAGTTGAGGTTTAGGAAAAAAAACAGATCCACCACGTTGGGTGAGGCGAGTTGCAAGAGACTATTTAGAAGTTGAGGTTTAGGAAAAAAACAGATCCACCACGTTGGGTGAGGCGAGTTGCAAGAGACTATTTAGAAGTTGAGGTTTAGGAAAAAAAACAGATCCACCACGTTGGGTGAGGCGAGTTGCAAGAGACTATTTAGAAGTTGAGGTTTAGGAAAAAAACAGATCCACCACGTTGGGTGAGGCGAGTTGCAAGAGACTATTTAGAAGTTGAGGTTTAGGAAAAAAAACAGATCCACCACGTTGGGTGAGGCGACTATTTAGAAGTTGAGGTTTAGGAAAAAAACAGATCCACACCACGTTGGGTGAGGCGAGTTGCAAGAGACTATTTAGAAGTTGAGGTTTAGGAAAAAAACAGATCCACACCACGTTGGGTGAGGCGAGTTGCAAGAGACTATTTAGAAGTTGAGGTTTAGGAAAAAAACAGATCCACACCACGTTGGGTGAGGCGAGTTGCAAGAGACTATTTAGAAGTTGAGGTTTAGGAAAAAAAACAGATCCACCACGTTGGGTGAGGCGAGTTGCAAGAGACTATTTAGAAGTTGAGGTTTAGAAAAAAAACAGATCCACACCACGTTGGGTGAGGCGAGTTGCAAGAGACTATTTAGAAGTTGAGGTTTAGGAAAAAAAACAGATCCACACCACGTTGGGTGAGGCGAGTTGCAAGAGACTATTTAGAAGTTGAGGTTTAGGAAAAAAAACAGATCCACACCACGTTGGGTGAGGCGAGTTGCAAGAGACTATTTAGAAGTTGAGGTTTAGGAAAAAAAAACAGATCCACACCACGTTGGGTGAGGCGAGTTGCAAGAGACTATTTAGAAGTTGAGGTTTAGGAAAAAAAACAGATCCACACCACGTTGGGTGAGGCGAGTTGCAAGAGACTATTTAGAAGTTGAGGTTTAGGAAAAAAAACAGATCCACCACGTTGGGTGAGGCGAGTTGCAAGAGACTATTTAGAAGTTGAGGTTTAGGAAAAAAAACAGATCCACACCACGTTGGGTGAGGCGAGTTGCAAGAGACTATTTAGAAGTTGAGGTTTAGGAAAAAAAAACAGATCCACACCACGTTGGGTGAGGCGAGTTGCAAGAGACTATTTAGAAGTTGAGGTTTAGGAAAAAAAACAGATCCACACCACGTTGGGTGAGGCGAGTTGCAAGAGACTATTTAGAAGTTGAGGTTTAGGAAAAAACAGATCCACCACGTTGGGTGAGGCGAGTTGCAAGAGACTATTTAGAAGTTGAGGTTTAGGAAAAAAAACAGATCCACACCACGTTGGGTGAGGCGAGTTGCAAGAGACTATTTAGAAGTTGAGGTTTAGGAAAAAAACAGATCCACCACGTTGGGTGAGGCGAGTTGCAAGAGACTATTTAGAAGTTGAGGTTTAGGAAAAAAAACAGATCCACCACGTTGGGTGAGGCGAGTTGCAAGAGACTATTTAGAAGTTGAGGTTTAGGAAAAAAAACAGATCCACACCACGTTGGGTGAGGCGAGTTGCAAGAGACTATTTAGAAGTTGAGGTTTAGGAAAAAAAGATCCACCACGTTGGGTGAGGCGAGTTGCAAGAGACTATTTAGAAGTTGAGGTTTAGGAAAAAAACAGATCCACCACGTTGGGTGAGGCGAGTTGCAAGAGACTATTTAGAAGTTGAGGTTTAGGAAAAAAAACAGATCCACCACGTTGGGTGAGGCGAGTTGCAAGAGACTATTTAGAAGTTGAGGTTTAGGAAAAAAAACAGATCCACCACGTTGGGTGAGGCGAGTTGCAAGAGACTATTTAGAAGTTGAGGTTTAGGAAAAAAAACAGATCCACACCACGTTGGGTGAGGCGAGTTGCAAGAGACTATTTAGAAGTTGAGGTTTAGGAAAAAAACAGATCCACCACGTTGGGTGAGGCGAGTTGCAAGAGACTATTTAGAAGTTGAGGTTTAGGAAAAAAAACAGATCCACCACGTTGGGTGAGGCGAGTTGCAAGAGACTATTTAGAAGTTGAGGTTTAGGAAAAAAACAGATCCACCACGTTGGGTGAGGCGAGTTGCAAGAGACTATTTAGAAGTTGAGGTTTAGGAAAAAAAACAGATCCACACCACGTTCGGTGAGGCGAGTTGCAAGAGACTATTTAGAAGTTGAGGTTTAGGAAAAAAAAACAGATCCACCACGTTGGGTGAGGCGAGTTGCAAGAGACTATTTAGAAGTTGAGGTTTAGGAAAAAAAACAGATCCACCACGTTGGGTGAGGCGAGTTGCAAGAGACTATTTAGAAGTTGAGGTTTAGGAAAAAAACAGATCCACCACGTTGGGTGAGGCGAGTTGCAAGAGACTATTTAGAAGTTGAGGTTTAGGAAAAAAAACAGATCCACCACGTTGGGTGAGGCGAGTTGCAAGAGACTATTTAGAAGTTGAGGTTTAGGAAAAAAACAGATCCACACCACGTTCGGTGAGGCGAGTTGCAAGAGACTATTTAGAAGTTGAGGTTTAGGAAAAAACAGATCCACACCACGTTGGGTGAGGCGAGTTGCAAGAGACTATTTAGAAGTTGAGGTTTAGGAAAAAAACAGATCCACCACGTTCGGTGAGGCGAGTTGCAAGAGACTATTTAGAAGTTGAGGTTTAGGAAAAAAAACAGATCCACACCACGTTGGGTGAGGCGAGTTGCAAGAGACTATTTAGAAGTTGAGGTTTAGGAAAAAAAACAGATCCACACCACGTTGGGTGAGGCGAGTTGCAAGAGACTATTTAGAAGTTGAGGTTTAGGAAAAAAAACAGATCCACACCACGTTGGGTGAGGCGAGTTGCAAGAGACTATTTAGAAGTTGAGGTTTAGGAAAAAAAACAGATCCACACCACGTTGGGTGAGGCGAGTTGCAAGAGACTATTTAGAAGTTGAGGTTTAGGAAAAAAAACAGATCCACACCACGTTGGGTGAGGCGAGTTGCAAGAGACTATTTAGAAGTTGAGGTTTAGGAAAAAAAAAAATAGATCCACACCACGTTGGGTGAGGCGAGTTGCAAGAGACTATTTAGAAGTTGAGGTTTAGGAAAAAAAACAGATCCACACCACGTTGGGTGAGGCGAGTTGCAAGAGACTATTTAGAAGTTGAGGTTTAGGAAAAAAACAGATCCACACCACGTTGGGTGAGGCGAGTTGCAAGAGACTATTTAGAAGTTGAGGTTTAGGAAAAAAAAACAGATCCACACCACGTTGGGTGAGGCGAGTTGCAAGAGACTATTTAGAAGTTGAGGTTTAGGAAAAAAAACAGATCCACCACGTTGGGTGAGGCGAGTTGCAAGAGACTATTTAGAAGTTGAGGTTTAGGAAAAAAACAGATCCACACCACGTTGGGTGAGGCGAGTTGCAAGAGACTATTTAGAAGTTGAGGTTTAGGAAAAAAAACAGATCCACCACGTTGGGTGAGGCGAGTTGCAAGAGACTATTTAGAAGTTGAGGTTTAGGAAAAAAAACAGATCCACCACGTTGGGTGAGGCGAGTTGCAAGAGACTATTTAGAAGTTGAGGTTTAGGAAAAAACAGATCCACCACGTTGGGTGAGGCGAGTTGCAAGAGACTATTTAGAAGTTGAGGTTTAGGAAAAAACAGATCCACACCACGTTGGGTGAGGCGAGTTGCAAGAGACTATTTAGAAGTTGAGGTTTAGGAAAAAAAAACAGATCCACACCACGTTGGGTGAGGCGAGTTGCAAGAGACTATTTAGAAGTTGAGGTTTAGGAAAAAAAACAGATCCACACCACGTTGGGTGAGGCGAGTTGCAAGAGACTATTTAGAAGTTGAGGTTTAGGAAAAAAAACAGATCCACCACGTTGGGTGAGGCGACGTTTTAGAAGTTGAGGTTTAGGAAAAAAAACAGGTGGGTGAGGCGAGTTGCAAGAGACTATTTAGAAGTTGAGGTTTAGGAAAAAAAACAGATCCACCACGTTGGGTGAGGCGAGTTGCAAGAGACTATTTTTAGGAAAAAAACAGTTGAGGTTTAGGAAAAAAAAAAACAGATCCACACCACGTTCGGTGAGGCGAGTTGCAAGAGACTATTTAGAAGTTGAGGTTTAGGAAAAAAACAGATCCACCACGTTGGGTGAGGCGAGTTGCAAGAGACTATTTAGAAGTTGAGGTTTAGGAAAAAAAACAGATCCACCACGTTGGGTGAGGCGTTGCAAGAGACTATTTAGAAGTTGAGGTTTAGGAAAAAAAACAGATCCACCACGTTGGGTGAGGCGAAGAGACTATTTAGAAGTTGAGGTTTAGGAAAAAAACAGATCCACACCACGTTGGGTGAGGCGAGTTGCAAGAGACTATTTAGAAGTTGAGGTTTAGGAAAAAAAACAGATCCACCACGTTGGGTGAGGCGAGTTGCAAGAGACTATTTAGAAGTTGAGGTTTAGGAAAAAAAAACAGATCCACCACGTTGGGTGAGGCGAGTTGCAAGAGACTATTTAGAAGTTGAGGTTTAGGAAAAAAAACAGATCCACCACGTTGGGTGAGGCGAGTTGCAAGAGACTATTTAGAAGTTGAGGTTTAGGAAAAAAAAACAGATCCACCACGTTGGGTGAGGCGAGTTGCAAGAGACTATTTAGAAGTTGAGGTTTAGGAAAAAAACAGATCCACCCACGTTGGGTGAGGCGAGTTGCAAGAGACTATTTAGAAGTTGAGGTTTAGGAAAAAAAACAGATCCACCACGTTGGGTGAGGCGAGTTGCAAGAGACTATTTAGAAGTTGAGGTTTAGGAAAAAAAAACAGATCCACCACGTTGGGTGAGGCGAGTTGCAAGAGACTATTTAGAAGTTGAGGTTTAGGAAAAAAAACAGATCCACCACGTTGGGTGAGGCGAGTTGCAAGAGACTATTTAGAAGTTGAGGTTTAGGAAAAAAAACAGATCCACACCACGTTCGGTGAGGCGAGTTGCAAGAGACTATTTAGAAGTTGAGGTTTAGGAAAAAAACAGATCCACCACGTTGGGTGAGGCGAGTTGCAAGAGACTATTTAGAAGTTGAGGTTTAGGAAAAAACAGATCCACCACGTTGGGTGAGGCGAGTTGCAAGAGACTATTTAGAAGTTGAGGTTTAGGAAAAAAACAGATCCACCACGTTGGGTGAGGCGAGTTGCAAGAGACTATTTAGAAGTTGAGGTTTAGGAAAAAAAACAGATCCACACCACGTTGGGTGAGGCGAGTTGCAAGAGACTATTTAGAAGTTGAGGTTTAGGAAAAAAAACAGATCCACACCACGTTGGGTGAGGCGAGTTGCAAGAGACTATTTAGAAGTTGAGGTTTAGGAAAAAAACAGATCCACACCACGTTGGGTGAGGCGAGTTGCAAGAGACTATTTAGAAGTTGAGGTTTAGGAAAAAAAACAGATCCACACCACGTTGGGTGAGGCGAGTTGCAAGAGACTATTTAGAAGTTGAGGTTTAGGAAAAAAAACAGATCCACACCACGTTGGGTGAGGCGAGTTGCAAGAGACTATTTAGAAGTTGAGGTTTAGGAAAAAAAACAGATCCACACCACGTTGGGTGAGGCGAGTTGCAAGAGACTATTTAGAAGTTGAGGTTTAGGAAAAAAAACAGATCCACACCACGTTGGGTGAGGCGAGTTGCAAGAGACTATTTAGAAGTTGAGGTTTAGGAAAAAAACAGATCCACACCACGTTGGGTGAGGCGAGTTGCAAGAGACTATTTAGAAGTTGAGGTTTAGGAAAAAAAACAGATCCACACCACGTTGGGTGAGGCGAGTTGCAAGAGACTATTTAGAAGTTGAGGTTTAGGAAAAAAAACAGATCCACACCACGTTGGGTGAGGCGAGTTGCAAGAGACTATTTAGAAGTTGAGGTTTAGGAAAAAAACAGATCCACACCACGTTGGGTGAGGCGAGTTGCAAGAGACTATTTAGAAGTTGAGGTTTAGGAAAAAAAACAGATCCACCCACGTTGGGTGAGGCGAGTTGCAAGAGACTATTTAGAAGTTGAGGTTTAGGAAAAAAAACAGATCCACACCACGT
Source organism: Oncorhynchus gorbuscha (assembly GCF_021184085.1). Taxonomy (NCBI): domain Eukaryota; kingdom Metazoa; phylum Chordata; class Actinopteri; order Salmoniformes; family Salmonidae; genus Oncorhynchus; species Oncorhynchus gorbuscha. Next base: position 94,699 of record NW_025746300.1, read on the forward strand.
TGGGTGAGGCGAGTTGCAAGAGACTATTTAGAAGTTGAGGTTTAGGAAAAAAACAGATCCACCACGTTGGGTGAGGCGAGTTGCAAGAGACTATTTAGAAGTTGAGGTTTAGGAAAAAAAACAGATCCACACCACGTTCGGTGAGGCGAGTTGCAAGAGACTATTTAGAAGTTGAGGTTTAGGAAAAAAAACAGATCCACCCACGTTGGGTGAGGCGAGTTGCAAGAGACTATTTAGAAGTTGAGGTTTAGGAAAAAAAACAGATCCACCACGTTGGGTGAGGCGAGTTGCAAGAGACTATTTAGAAGTTGAGGTTTAGGAAAAAAAACAGATCCACCACGTTGGGTGAGGCGAGTTGCAAGAGACTATTTAGAAGTTGAGGTTTAGGAAAAAAACAGATCCACACCACGTTCGGTGAGGCGAGTTGCAAGAGACTATTTAGAAGTTGAGGTTTAGGAAAAAAAAACAGATCCACCACGTTGGGTGAGGCGAGTTGCAAGAGACTATTTAGAAGTTGAGGTTTAGGAAAAAAAACAGATCCACCACGTTGGGTGAGGCGAGTTGCAAGAGACTATTTAGAAGTTGAGGTTTAGGAAAAAAAACAGATCCACCACGTTGGGTGAGGCGAGTTGCAAGAGACTATTTAGAAGTTGAGGTTTAGGAAAAAAACAGATCCACCACGTTGGGTGAGGCGAGTTGCAAGAGACTATTTAGAAGTTGAGGTTTAGGAAAAAACAGATCCACACCACGTTCGGTGAGGCGAGTTGCAAGAGACTATTTAGAAGTTGAGGTTTAGGAAAAAAAAACAGATCCACCACGTTGGGTGAGGCGAGTTGCAAGAGACTATTTAGAAGTTGAGGTTTAGGAAAAAAAACAGATCCACCACGTTGGGTGAGGCGAGTTGCAAGAGACTATTTAGAAGTTGAGGTTTAGGAAAAAAACAGATCCACCACGTTGGGTGAGGCGAGTTGCAAGAGACTATTTAGAAGTTGAGGTTTAGGAAAAAAAACAGATCCACACCACGTTGGGTGAGGCGAGTTGCAAGAGACTATTTAGAAGTTGAGGTTTAGGAAAAAAACAGATCCACCACGTTGGGTGAGGCGAGTTGCAAGAGACTATTTAGAAGTTGAGGTTTAGGAAAAAAACAGATCCACACCACGTTCGGTGAGGCGAGTTGCAAGAGACTATTTAGAAGTTGAGGTTTAGGAAAAAAAACAGATCCACCACGTTGGGTGAGGCGAGTTGCAAGAGACTATTTAGAAGTTGAGGTTTAGGAAAAAAAACAGATCCACCACGTTGGGTGAGGCGAGTTGCAAGAGACTATTTAGAAGTTGAGGTTTAGGAAAAAAAACAGATCCACCCACGTTGGGTGAGGCGAGTTGCAAGAGACTATTTAGAAGTTGAGGTTTAGGAAAAAAAACAGATCCACACCACGTTGGGTGAGGCGAGTTGCAAGAGACTATTTAGAAGTTGAGGTTTAGGAAAAAAAACAGATCCACCACGTTGGGTGAGGCGAGTTGCAAGAGACTATTTAGAAGTTGAGGTTTAGGAAAAAAACAGATCCACCACGTTGGGTGAGGCGAGTTGCAAGAGACTATTTAGAAGTTGAGGTTTAGGAAAAAAAACAGATCCACCACGTTGGGTGAGGCGAGTTGCAAGAGACTATTTAGAAGTTGAGGTTTAGGAAAAAAAAACAGATCCACCACGTTGGGTGAGGCGAGTTGCAAGAGACTATTTAGAAGTTGAGGTTTAGGAAAAAAAACAGATCCACACCACGTTGGGTGAGGCGAGTTGCAAGAGACTATTTAGAAGTTGAGGTTTAGGAAAAAAAACAGATCCACACCACGTTGGGTGAGGCGAGTTGCAAGAGACTATTTAGAAGTTGAGGTTTAGGAAAAAAAACAGATCCACACCACGTTGGGTGAGGCGAGTTGCAAGAGACTATTTAGAAGTTGAGGTTTAGGAAAAAAAACAGATCCACACCACGTTGGGTGAGGCGAGTTGCAAGAGACTATTTAGAAGTTGAGGTTTAGGAAAAAAAACAGATCCACACCACGTTGGGTGAGGCGAGTTGCAAGAGACTATTTAGAAGTTGAGGTTTAGGAAAAAAAAAACAGATCCACACCACGTTGGGTGAGGCGAGTTGCAAGAGACTATTTAGAAGTTGAGGTTTAGGAAAAAAAACAGATCCACACCACGTTGGGTGAGGCGAGTTGCAAGAGACTATTTAGAAGTTGAGGTTTAGGAAAAAAAACAGATCCACACCACGTTGGGTGAGGCGAGTTGCAAGAGACTATTTAGAAGTTGAGGTTTAGGAAAAAAAACAGATCCACACCACGTTGGGTGAGGCGAGTTGCAAGAGACTATTTAGAAGTTGAGGTTTAGGAAAAAAAACAGATCCACACCACGTTGGGTGAGGCGAGTTGCAAGAGACTATTTAGAAGTTGAGGTTTAGGAAAAAAAACAGATCCACACCACGTTGGGTGAGGCGAGTTGCAAGAGACTATTTAGAAGTTGAGGTTTAGGAAAAAAAACAGATCCACCACGTTGGGTGAGGCGAGTTGCAAGAGACTATTTAGAAGTTGAGGTTTAGGAAAAAAAAACAGATCCACACCACGTTGGGTGAGGCGAGTTGCAAGAGACTATTTAGAAGTTGAGGTTTAGGAAAAAAACAGATCCACCACGTTGGGTGAGGCGAGTTGCAAGAGACTATTTAGAAGTTGAGGTTTAGGAAAAAAAACAGATCCACCACGTTGGGTGAGGCGAGTTGCAAGAGACTATTTAGAAGTTGAGGTTTAGGAAAAAAAACAGATCCACCACGTTGGGTGAGGCGAGTTGCAAGAGACTATTTAGAAGTTGAGGTTTAGGAAAAAAAACAGATCCACCACGTTGGGTGAGGCGAGTTGCAAGAGACTATTTAGAAGTTGAGGTTTAGGAAAAAACAGATCCACCACGTTGGGTGAGGCGAGTTGCAAGAGACTATTTAGAAGTTGAGGTTTAGGAAAAAAAACAGATCCACCACGTTGGGTGAGGCGAGTTGCAAGAGACTATTTAGAAGTTGAGGTTTAGGAAAAAAAAACAGATCCACACCACGTTCGGTGAGGCGAGTTGCAAGAGACTATTTAGAAGTTGAGGTTTAGGAAAAAAAACAGATCCACCACGTTGGGTGAGGCGAGTTGCAAGAGACTATTTAGAAGTTGAGGTTTAGGAAAAAAAAACAGATCCACCACGTTGGGTGAGGCGAGTTGCAAGAGACTATTTAGAAGTTGAGGTTTAGGAAAAAAAACAGATCCACCACGTTGGGTGAGGCGAGTTGCAAGAGACTATTTAGAAGTTGAGGTTTAGGAAAAAAACAGATCCACACCACGTTCGGTGAGGCGAGTTGCAAGAGACTATTTAGAAGTTGAGGTTTAGGAAAAAAAACAGATCCACCACGTTGGGTGAGGCGAGTTGCAAGAGACTATTTAGAAGTTGAGGTTTAGGAAAAAAAAACAGATCCACACCACGTTGGGTGAGGCGAGTTGCAAGAGACTATTTAGAAGTTGAGGTTTAGGAAAAAAAACAGATCCACCACGTTGGGTGAGGCGAGTTGCAAGAGACTATTTAGAAGTTGAGGTTTAGGAAAAAAAACAGATCCACCACGTTGGGTGAGGCGAGTTGCAAGAGACTATTTAGAAGTTGAGGTTTAGGAAAAAAACAGATCCACCACGTTGGGTGAGGCGAGTTGCAAGAGACTATTTAGAAGTTGAGGTTTAGGAAAAAAAACAGATCCACCACGTTGGGTGAGGCGAGTTGCAAGAGACTATTTAGAAGTTGAGGTTTAGGAAAAAAAACAGATCCACACCACGTTGGGTGAGGCGAGTTGCAAGAGACTATTTAGAAGTTGAGGTTTAGGAAAAAAAACAGATCCACCACGTTGGGTGAGGCGAGTTGCAAGAGACTATTTAGAAGTTGAGGTTTAGGAAAAAAAACAGATCCACCACGTTGGGTGAGGCGAGTTGCAAGAGACTATTTAGAAGTTGAGGTTTAGGAAAAAAACAGATCCACCACGTTGGGTGAGGCGAGTTGCAAGAGACTATTTAGAAGTTGAGGTTTAGGAAAAAAAAACAGATCCACACCACGTTCGGTGAGGCGAGTTGCAAGAGACTATTTAGAAGTTGAGGTTTAGGAAAAAAACAGATCCACCACGTTGGGTGAGGCGAGTTGCAAGAGACTATTTAGAAGTTGAGGTTTAGGAAAAAAACAGATCCACCACGTTGGGTGAGGCGAGTTGCAAGAGACTATTTAGAAGTTGAGGTTTAGGAAAAAAAACAGATCCACCACGTTGGGTGAGGCGAGTTGCAAGAGACTATTTAGAAGTTGAGGTTTAGGAAAAAAAACAGATCCACCACGTTGGGTGAGGCGAGTTGCAAGAGACTATTTAGAAGTTGAGGTTTAGGAAAAAAACAGATCCACCACGTTGGGTGAGGCGAGTTGCAAGAGACTATTTAGAAGTTGAGGTTTAGGAAAAAAAACAGATCCACACCACGTTCGGTGAGGCGAGTTGCAAGAGACTATTTAGAAGTTGAGGTTTAGGAAAAAAAACAGATCCACCACGTTGGGTGAGGCGAGTTGCAAGAGACTATTTAGAAGTTGAGGTTTAGGAAAAAAAACAGATCCACACCACGTTGGGTGAGGCGAGTTGCAAGAGACTATTTAGAAGTTGAGGTTTAGGAAAAAAACAGATCCACCACGTTGGGTGAGGCGAGTTGCAAGAGACTATTTAGAAGTTGAGGTTTAGGAAAAAAAACAGATCCACCACGTTGGGTGAGGCGAGTTGCAAGAGACTATTTAGAAGTTGAGGTTTAGGAAAAAAAACAGATCCACCACGTTGGGTGAGGCGAGTTGCAAGAGACTATTTAGAAGTTGAGGTTTAGGAAAAAAAACAGATCCACCACGTTGGGTGAGGCGAGTTGCAAGAGACTATTTAGAAGTTGAGGTTTAGGAAAAAAAACAGATCCACACCACGTTCGGTGAGGCGAGTTGCAAGAGACTATTTAGAAGTTGAGGTTTAGGAAAAAAAACAGATCCACCACGTTGGGTGAGGCGAGTTGCAAGAGACTATTTAGAAGTTGAGGTTTAGGAAAAAAAACAGATCCACCACGTTGGGTGAGGCGAGTTGCAAGAGACTATTTAGAAGTTGAGGTTTAGGAAAAAAAACAGATCCACCACGTTGGGTGAGGCGAGTTGCAAGAGACTATTTAGAAGTTGAGGTTTAGGAAAAAAAACAGATCCACACCACGTTCGGTGAGGCGAGTTGCAAGAGACTATTTAGAAGTTGAGGTTTAGGAAAAAACAGATCCACCACGTTGGGTGAGGCGAGTTGCAAGAGACTATTTAGAAGTTGAGGTTTAGGAAAAAAAACAGATCCACCACGTTGGGTGAGGCGAGTTGCAAGAGACTATTTAGAAGTTGAGGTTTAGGAAAAAAAGATCCACCACGTTGGGTGAGGCGAGTTGCAAGAGACTATTTAGAAGTTGAGGTTTAGGAAAAAAAACAGATCCACCACGTTGGGTGAGGCGAGTTGCAAGAGACTATTTAGAAGTTGAGGTTTAGGAAAAAAAACAGATCCACACCACGTTCGGTGAGGCGAGTTGCAAGAGACTATTTAGAAGTTGAGGTTTAGGAAAAAAAACAGATCCACACCACGTTGGGTGAGGCGAGTTGCAAGAGACTATTTAGAAGTTGAGGTTTAGGAAAAAAAACAGATCCACACCACGTTCGGTGAGGCGAGTTGCAAGAGACTATTTAGAAGTTGAGGTTTAGGAAAAAAAACAGATCCACACCACGTTGGGTGAGGCGAGTTGCAAGAGACTATTTAGAAGTTGAGGTTTAGGAAAAAAAACAGATCCACACCACGTTGGGTGAGGCGAGTTGCAAGAGACTATTTAGAAGTTGAGGTTTAGGAAAAAAAACAGATCCACCACGTTGGGTGAGGCGAGTTGCAAGAGACTATTTAGAAGTTGAGGTTTAGGAAAAAAACAGATCCACCACGTTGGGTGAGGCGAGTTGCAAGAGACTATTTAGAAGTTGAGGTTTAGGAAAAAAAACAGATCCACCACGTTGGGTGAGGCGAGTTGCAAGAGACTATTTAGAAGTTGAGGTTTAGGAAAAAAAACAGATCCACCACGTTGGGTGAGGCGAGTTGCAAGAGACTATTTAGAAGTTGAGGTTTAGGAAAAAAACAGATCCACACCACGTTCGGTGAGGCGAGTTGCAAGAGACTATTTAGAAGTTGAGGTTTAGGAAAAAAAACAGATCCACACCACGTTGGGTGAGGCGAGTTGCAAGAGACTATTTAGAAGTTGAGGTTTAGGAAAAAAAACAGATCCACACCACGTTGGGTGAGGCGAGTTGCAAGAGACTATTTAGAAGTTGAGGTTTAGGAAAAAAAACAGATCCACCACGTTGGGTGAGGCGAGTTGCAAGAGACTATTTAGAAGTTGAGGTTTAGGAAAAAAAACAGATCCACCACGTTGGGTGAGGCGAGTTGCAAGAGACTATTTAGAAGTTGAGGTTTAGGAAAAAAACAGATCCACCACGTTGGGTGAGGCGAGTTGCAAGAGACTATTTAGAAGTTGAGGTTTAGGAAAAAAACAGATCCACCACGTTGGGTGAGGCGAGTTGCAAGAGACTATTTAGAAGTTGAGGTTTAGGAAAAAAAACAGATCCACACCACGTTCGGTGAGGCGAGTTGCAAGAGACTATTTAGAAGTTGAGGTTTAGGAAAAAAAACAGATCCACCACGTTGGGTGAGGCGAGTTGCAAGAGACTATTTAGAAGTTGAGGTTTAGGAAAAAAAACAGATCCACCACGTTGGGTGAGGCGAGTTGCAAGAGACTATTTAGAAGTTGAGGTTTAGGAAAAAAAACAGATCCACCACGTTGGGTGAGGCGAGTTGCAAGAGACTATTTAGAAGTTGAGGTTTAGGAAAAAAAAAACAGATCCACACCACGTTCGGTGAGGCGAGTTGCAAGAGACTATTTAGAAGTTGAGGTTTAGGAAAAAACAGATCCACCACGTTGGGTGAGGCGAGTTGCAAGAGACTATTTAGAAGTTGAGGTTTAGGAAAAAAACAGATCCACCACGTTGGGTGAGGCGAGTTGCAAGAGACTATTTAGAAGTTGAGGTTTAGGAAAAAAAACAGATCCACCACGTTGGGTGAGGCGAGTTGCAAGAGACTATTTAGAAGTTGAGGTTTAGGAAAAAAAAACAGATCCACCACGTTGGGTGAGGCGAGTTGCAAGAGACTATTTAGAAGTTGAGGTTTAGGAAAAAAACAGATCCACACCACGTTCGGTGAGGCGAGTTGCAAGAGACTATTTAGAAGTTGAGGTTTAGGAAAAAACAGATCCACACCACGTTGGGTGAGGCGAGTTGCAAGAGACTATTTAGAAGTTGAGGTTTAGGAAAAAAACAGATCCACACCACGTTGGGTGAGGCGAGTTGCAAGAGACTATTTAGAAGTTGAGGTTTAGGAAAAAAACAGATCCACACCACGTTGGGTGAGGCGAGTTGCAAGAGACTATTTAGAAGTTGAGGTTTAGGAAAAAAAACAGATCCACACCACGTTGGGTGAGGCGAGTTGCAAGAGACTATTTAGAAGTTGAGGTTTAGGAAAAAAAACAGATCCACCACGTTGGGTGAGGCGAGTTGCAAGAGACTATTTAGAAGTTGAGGTTTAGGAAAAAAAACAGATCCACCACGTTGGGTGAGGCGAGTTGCAAGAGACTATTTAGAAGTTGAGGTTTAGGAAAAAAAACAGATCCACCACGTTGGGTGAGGCGAGTTGCAAGAGACTATTTAGAAGTTGAGGTTTAGGAAAAAAACAGATCCACCACGTTGGGTGAGGCGAGTTGCAAGAGACTATTTAGAAGTTGAGGTTTAGGAAAAAAAACAGATCCACACCACGTTCGGTGAGGCGAGTTGCAAGAGACTATTTAGAAGTTGAGGTTTAGGAAAAAAAACAGATCCACACCACGTTGGGTGAGGCGAGTTGCAAGAGACTATTTAGAAGTTGAGGTTTAGGAAAAAAAACAGATCCACACCACGTTCGGTGAGGCGAGTTGCAAGAGACTATTTAGAAGTTTAGGTTTAGGAAAAAAAAACAGATCCACACCACGTTGGGTGAGGCGAGTTGCAAGAGACTATTTAGAAGTTGAGGTTTAGGAAAAAAAACAGATCCACACCACGTTGGGTGAGGCGAGTTGCAAGAGACTATTTAGAAGTTGAGGTTTAGGAAAAAAAAACAGATCCACACCACGTTGGGTGAGGCGAGTTGCAAGAGACTATTTAGAAGTTGAGGTTTAGGAAAAAAAACAGATCCACACCACGTTGGGTGAGGCGAGTTGCAAGAGACTATTTAGAAGTTGAGGTTTAGGAAAAAAAACAGATCCACACCACGTTGGGTGAGGCGAGTTGCAAGAGACTATTTAGAAGTTGAGGTTTAGGAAAAAAAACAGATCCACACCACGTTGGGTGAGGCGGGTTGCAGGGGACTATTTTGAAGTTGAGGTTTAGGAAAAAAAGAGATCCACACCACATTGGGTGAGGCGGGTTGCAGGGGACTATTTAGAAGTTGAGGTTTAGGAAAAAAAAAACAGATCCACACCAGGTTGGGTGAGGCGAGTTGCAAGAGACTATTTAGAAGTTGAGGTTTAGGAAAAAAAAACAGATCCACACCACGTTGGGTGAGGCGAGTTGCAAGAGACTATTTAGAAGTTGAGGTTTAGGAAAAAAAACAGATCCACACCACGTTGGGTGAGGCGAGTTGCAAGAGACTATTTAGAAGTTGAGGTTTAGGAAAAAAAACAGATCCACACCACGTTGGGTGAGGCGAGTTGCAAGAGACTATTTAGAAGTTGAGGTTTAGGAAAAAAAACAGATCCACACCACGTTGGGTGAGGCGAGTTGCAAGAGACTATTTAGAAGTTGAGGTTTAGGAAAAAAAACAGATCCACCACGTTGGGTGAGGCGAGTTGCAAGAGACTATTTAGAAGTTGAGGTTTAGGAAAAAAAACAGATCCACACCACGTTGGGTGAGGCGAGTTGCAAGAGACTATTTAGAAGTTGAGGTTTAGGAAAAAAAACAGATCCACACCACGTTGGGTGAGGCGAGTTGCAAGAGACTATTTAGAAGTTGAGGTTTAGGAAAAAAAAACAGATCCACACCACGTTGGGTGAGGCGAGTTGCAAGAGACTATTTAGAAGTTGAGGTTTAGGAAAAAACAGATCCACCACGTTGGGTGAGGCGAGTTGCAAGAGACTATTTAGAAGTTGAGGTTTAGGAAAAAAAACAGATCCACCACGTTGGGTGAGGCGAGTTGCAAGAGACTATTTAGAAGTTGAGGTTTAGGAAAAAAACAGATCCACCACGTTGGGTGAGGCGAGTTGCAAGAGACTATTTAGAAGTTGAGGTTTAGGAAAAAAAACAGATCCACCACGTTGGGTGAGGCGAGTTGCAAGAGACTATTTAGAAGTTGAGGTTTAGGAAAAAAAAAACAGATCCACCACGTTGGGTGAGGCGAGTTGCAAGAGACTATTTAGAAGTTGAGGTTTAGGAAAAAAAACAGATCCACACCACGTTCGGTGAGGCGAGTTGCAAGAGACTATTTAGAAGTTGAGGTTTAGGAAAAAACAGATCCACACCACGTTGGGTGAGGCGAGTTGCAAGAGACTATTTAGAAGTTGAGGTTTAGGAAAAAAAACAGATCCACACCACGTTCGGTGAGGCGAGTTGCAAGAGACTATTTAGAAGTTGAGGTTTAGGAAAAAAACAGATCCACACCACGTTGGGTGAGGCGAGTTGCAAGAGACTATTTAGAAGTTGAGGTTTAGGAAAAAAAACAGATCCACACCACGTTGGGTGAGGCGAGTTGCAAGAGACTATTTAGAAGTTGAGGTTTAGGAAAAAAAACAGATCCACACCACGTTGGGTGAGGCGAGTTGCAAGAGACTATTTAGAAGTTGAGGTTTAGGAAAAAAAACAGATCCACACCACGTTGGGTGAGGCGAGTTGCAAGAGACTATTTAGAAGTTGAGGTTTAGGAAAAAAACAGATCCACACCACGTTGGGTGAGGCGAGTTGCAAGAGACTATTTAGAAGTTGAGGTTTAGGAAAAAAAACAGATCCACACCACGTTGGGTGAGGCGAGTTGCAAGAGACTATTTAGAAGTTGAGGTTTAGGAAAAAAAACAGATCCACACCACGTTGGGTGAGGCGAGTTGCAAGAGACTATTTAGAAGTTGAGGTTTAGGAAAAAAAACAGATCCACACCACGTTGGGTGAGGCGAGTTGCAAGAGACTATTTAGAAGTTGAGGTTTAGGAAAAAAAAACAGATCCACACCACGTTGGGTGAGGCGAGTTGCAAGAGACTATTTAGAAGTTGAGGTTTAGGAAAAAAACAGATCCACCACGTTGGGTGAGGCGAGTTGCAAGAGACTATTTAGAAGTTGAGGTTTAGGAAAAAAAACAGATCCACACCACGTTCGGTGAGGCGAGTTGCAAGAGACTATTTAGAAGTTGAGGTTTAGGAAAAAAAACAGATCCACCACGTTGGGTGAGGCGAGTTGCAAGAGACTATTTAGAAGTTGAGGTTTAGGAAAAAAAAAACAGATCCACCACGTTGGGTGAGGCGAGTTGCAAGAGACTATTTAGAAGTTGAGGTTTAGGAAAAAAAACAGATCCACCACGTTGGGTGAGGCGAGTTGCAAGAGACTATTTAGAAGTTGAGGTTTAGGAAAAAAACAGATCCACACCACGTTCGGTGAGGCGAGTTGCAAGAGACTATTTAGAAGTTGAGGTTTAGGAAAAAAAAAACAGATCCACCACGTTGGGTGAGGCGAGTTGCAAGAGACTATTTAGAAGTTGAGGTTTAGGAAAAAAAACAGATCCACCACGTTGGGTGAGGCGAGTTGCAAGAGACTATTTAGAAGTTGAGGTTTAGGAAAAAAAACAGATCCACCACGTTGGGTGAGGCGAGTTGCAAGAGACTATTTAGAAGTTGAGGTTTAGGAAAAAAAACAGATCCACCACGTTGGGTGAGGCGAGTTGCAAGAGACTATTTAGAAGTTGAGGTTTAGGAAAAAAAACAGATCCACACCACGTTCGGTGAGGCGAGTTGCAAGAGACTATTTAGAAGTTGAGGTTTAGGAAAAAAACAGATCCACCACGTTGGGTGAGGCGAGTTGCAAGAGACTATTTAGAAGTTGAGGTTTAGGAAAAAAACAGATCCACCACGTTGGGTGAGGCGAGTTGCAAGAGACTATTTAGAAGTTGAGGTTTAGGAAAAAAAACAGATCCACCACGTTGGGTGAGGCGAGTTGCAAGAGACTATTTAGAAGTTGAGGTTTAGGAAAAAAACAGATCCACACCACGTTCGGTGAGGCGAGTTGCAAGAGACTATTTAGAAGTTGAGGTTTAGGAAAAAAAACAGATCCACCACGTTGGGTGAGGCGAGTTGCAAGAGACTATTTAGAAGTTGAGGTTTAGGAAAAAAAACAGATCCACCACGTTGGGTGAGGCGAGTTGCAAGAGACTATTTAGAAGTTGAGGTTTAGGAAAAAAAAACAGATCCACCACGTTGGGTGAGGCGAGTTGCAAGAGACTATTTAGAAGTTGAGGTTTAGGAAAAAAAACAGATCCACCACGTTGGGTGAGGCGAGTTGCAAGAGACTATTTAGAAGTTGAGGTTTAGGAAAAAAAAAACAGATCCACACCACGTTCGGTGAGGCGAGTTGCAAGAGACTATTTAGAAGTTGAGGTTTAGGAAAAAAACAGATCCACACCACGTTGGGTGAGGCGAGTTGCAAGAGACTATTTAGAAGTTGAGGTTTAGGAAAAAAACAGATCCACACCACGTTCGGTGAGGCGAGTTGCAAGAGACTATTTAGAAGTTGAGGTTTAGGAAAAAAAACAGATCCACACCACGTTGGGTGAGGCGAGTTGCAAGAGACTATTTAGAAGTTGAGGTTTAGGAAAAAAAACAGATCCACACCACGTTGGGTGAGGCGAGTTGCAAGAGACTATTTAGAAGTTGAGGTTTAGGAAAAAAAACAGATCCACACCACGTTGGGTGAGGCGAGTTGCAAGAGACTATTTAGAAGTTGAGGTTTAGGAAAAAAACAGATCCACACCACGTTGGGTGAGGCGAGTTGCAAGAGACTATTTAGAAGTTGAGGTTTAGGAAAAAAAACAGATCCACACCACGTTGGGTGAGGCGAGTTGCAAGAGACTATTTAGAAGTTGAGGTTTAGGAAAAAAAACAGATCCACCACGTTGGGTGAGGCGAGTTGCAAGAGACTATTTAGAAGTTGAGGTTTAGGAAAAAAAACAGATCCACACCACGTTGGGTGAGGCGAGTTGCAAGAGACTATTTAGAAGTTGAGGTTTAGGAAAAAAAACAGATCCACACCACGTTGGGTGAGGCGAGTTGCAAGAGACTATTTAGAAGTTGAGGTTTAGGAAAAAAAACAGATCCACACCACGTTGGGTGAGGCGAGTTGCAAGAGACTATTTAGAAGTTGAGGTTTAGGAAAAAAACAGATCCACCACGTTGGGTGAGGCGAGTTGCAAGAGACTATTTAGAAGTTGAGGTTTAGGAAAAAAAACAGATCCACACCACGTTGGGTGAGGCGAGTTGCAAGAGACTATTTAGAAGTTGAGGTTTAGGAAAAAACAGATCCACACCACGTTGGGTGAGGCGAGTTGCAAGAGACTATTTAGAAGTTGAGGTTTAGGAAAAAAACAGATCCACACCACGTTGGGTGAGGCGAGTTGCAAGAGACTATTTAGAAGTTGAGGTTTAGGAAAAAAAACAGATCCACCACGTTGGGTGAGGCGAGTTGCAAGAGACTATTTAGAAGTTGAGGTTTAGGAAAAAAACAGATCCACACCACGTTGGGTGAGGCGAGTTGCAAGAGACTATTTAGAAGTTGAGGTTTAGGAAAAAAAACAGATCCACACCACGTTGGGTGAGGCGAGTTGCAAGAGACTATTTAGAAGTTGAGGTTTAGGAAAAAAAACAGATCCACCACGTTGGGTGAGGCGAGTTGCAAGAGACTATTTAGAAGTTGAGGTTTAGGAAAAAAAACAGATCCACCACGTTGGGTGAGGCGAGTTGCAAGAGACTATTTAGAAGTTGAGGTTTAGGAAAAAAAACAGATCCACACCACGTTGGGTGAGGCGAGTTGCAAGAGACTATTTAGAAGTTGAGGTTTAGGAAAAAACAGATCCACCACGTTGGGTGAGGCGAGTTGCAAGAGACTATTTAGAAGTTGAGGTTTAGGAAAAAAACAGATCCACACCACGTTGGGTGAGGCGAGTTGCAAGAGACTATTTAGAAGTTGAGGTTTAGGAAAAAAACAGATCCACACCACGTTGGGTGAGGCGAGTTGCAAGAGACTATTTAGAAGTTGAGGTTTAGGAAAAAAAACAGATCCACCACGTTGGGTGAGGCGAGTTGCAAGAGACTATTTAGAAGTTGAGGTTTAGGAAAAAAAACAGATCCACACCACGTTGGGTGAGGCGAGTTGCAAGAGACTATTTAGAAGTTGAGGTTTAGGAAAAAAAACAGATCCACCACGTTGGGTGAGGCGAGTTGCAAGAGACTATTTAGAAGTTGAGGTTTAGGAAAAAAAAAACAGATCCACCACGTTGGGTGAGGCGAGTTGCAAGAGACTATTTAGAAGTTGAGGTTTAGGAAAAAAAACAGATCCACACCACGTTGGGTGAGGCGAGTTGCAAGAGACTATTTAGAAGTTGAGGTTTAGGAAAAAAAACAGATCCACCACGTTGGGTGAGGCGAGTTGCAAGAGACTATTTAGAAGTTGAGGTTTAGGAAAAAAAACAGATCCACACCACGTTGGGTGAGGCGAGTTGCAAGAGACTATTTAGAAGTTGAGGTTTAGGAAAAAAAACAGATCCACCACGTTGGGTGAGGCGAGTTGCAAGAGACTATTTAGAAGTTGAGGTTTAGGAAAAAAACAGATCCACACCACGTTGGGTGAGGCGAGTTGCAAGAGACTATTTAGAAGTTGAGGTTTAGGAAAAAAACAGATCCACACCACGTTGGGTGAGGCGAGTTGCAAGAGACTATTTAGAAGTTGAGGTTTAGGAAAAAAAACAGATCCACCACGTTGGGTGAGGCGAGTTGCAAGAGACTATTTAGAAGTTGAGGTTTAGGAAAAAAAACAGATCCACACCACGTTGGGTGAGGCGAGTTGCAAGAGACTATTTAGAAGTTGAGGTTTAGGAAAAAAACAGATCCACACCACGTTGGGTGAGGCGAGTTGCAAGAGACTATTTAGAAGTTGAGGTTTAGGAAAAAAACAGATCCACACCACGTTGGGTGAGGCGAGTTGCAAGAGACTATTTAGAAGTTGAGGTTTAGGAAAAAAAACAGATCCACACCACGTTGGGTGAGGCGAGTTGCAAGAGACTATTTAGAAGTTGAGGTTTAGGAAAAAAAACAGATCCACCACGTTGGGTGAGGCGAGTTGCAAGAGACTATTTAGAAGTTGAGGTTTAGGAAAAAAAACAGATCCACACCACGTTGGGTGAGGCGAGTTGCAAGAGACTATTTAGAAGTTGAGGTTTAGGAAAAAAAACAGATCCACCACGTTGGGTGAGGCGAGTTGCAAGAGACTATTTAGAAGTTGAGGTTTAGGAAAAAAAAAAACAGATCCACCACGTTGGGTGAGGCGAGTTGCAAGAGACTATTTAGAAGTTGAGGTTTAGGAAAAAAAACAGATCCACACCACGTTGGGTGAGGCGAGTTGCAAGAGACTATTTAGAAGTTGAGGTTTAGGAAAAAACAGATCCACCACGTTGGGTGAGGCGAGTTGCAAGAGACTATTTAGAAGTTGAGGTTTAGGAAAAAAACAGATCCACACCACGTTGGGTGAGGCGAGTTGCAAGAGACTATTTAGAAGTTGAGGTTTAGGAAAAAAAACAGATCCACACCACGTTGGGTGAGGCGAGTTGCAAGAGACTATTTAGAAGTTGAGGTTTAGGAAAAAAAACAGATCCACACCACGTTGGGTGAGGCGAGTTGCAAGAGACTATTTAGAAGTTGAGGTTTAGGAAAAAAAAAACAGATCCACACCACGTTGGGTGAGGCGAGTTGCAAGAGACTATTTAGAAGTTGAGGTTTAGGAAAAAAAACAGATCCACCACGTTGGGTGAGGCGAGTTGCAAGAGACTATTTAGAAGTTGAGGTTTAGGAAAAAACAGATCCACACCACGTTGGGTGAGGCGAGTTGCAAGAGACTATTTAGAAGTTGAGGTTTAGGAAAAAAACAGATCCACCACGTTGGGTGAGGCGAGTTGCAAGAGACTATTTAGAAGTTGAGGTTTAGGAAAAAAAACAGATCCACACCACGTTGGGTGAGGCGAGTTGCAAGAGACTATTTAGAAGTTGAGGTTTAGGAAAAAAAACAGATCCACACCACGTTGGGTGAGGCGAGTTGCAAGAGACTATTTAGAAGTTGAGGTTTAGGAAAAAAACAGATCCACCACGTTGGGTGAGGCGAGTTGCAAGAGACTATTTAGAAGTTGAGGTTTAGGAAAAAAAACAGATCCACACCACGTTGGGTGAGGCGAGTTGCAAGAGACTATTTAGAAGTTGAGGTTTAGGAAAAAAAACAGATCCACCACGTTGGGTGAGGCGAGTTGCAAGAGACTATTTAGAAGTTGAGGTTTAGGAAAAAAAACAGATCCACCACGTTGGGTGAGGCGAGTTGCAAGAGACTATTTAGAAGTTGAGGTTTAGGAAAAAAAACAGATCCACACCACGTTGGGTGAGGCGAGTTGCAAGAGACTATTTAGAAGTTGAGGTTTAGGAAAAAAAAAACAGATCCACCACGTTGGGTGAGGCGAGTTGCAAGAGACTATTTAGAAGTTGAGGTTTAGGAAAAAAACAGATCCACACCACGTTGGGTGAGGCGAGTTGCAAGAGACTATTTAGAAGTTGAGGTTTAGGAAAAAAACAGATCCACCACGTTGGGTGAGGCGAGTTGCAAGAGACTATTTAGAAGTTGAGGTTTAGGAAAAAAACAGATCCACACCACGTTGGGTGAGGCGAGTTGCAAGAGACTATTTAGAAGTTGAGGTTTAGGAAAAATATTCAAATGAATGTGAAGGAAAGTAAATGAAAAGGTATATACATGGGACGAGACAACACAAGACAAAGGTATATACATGGGACGAGACAACACAAGACAAAGGTATATACATGGGACGAGACAACACAAGACAAAGGTATATACATGGGACGAGACAACACAAGACAAAGGTATATACATGGGTGGGACGAGACAACACAAGACAAAGGTATATACATGGGACGAGACAACACAAGACAAAGGTATATACATGGGTGGGACGAGACAACACAAGACAAAGGTATATACATGGGACGAGACAACACAAGACAAAGGTATATACATGGGACGAGACAACACAAGACAAAGGTATATACATGGGAGACAACACAAGACAAAGACAACACAAGACAAAGGTATATACATGGGACGAGACAACACAAGACAAAGGTATATACATGGGACGAGACAACACAAGACAAAGGTATATACATGGGACGGGACGAGACAACACAAGACAAAGGTATATACATGGGACGAGACAACACAAGACAAAGGTATATACATGGGACGAGACAACACAAGACAAAGGTATATACATGGGACGAGACAACACAAGACAAAGGTATATACATGGGACGAGACAACACAAAAGACAAAACACAAGACAAAGTATATACATGGGTGGGACGAGACAACACAAGACAAAGGTATATACATGGGACGAGACAACACAAGACAAAGGTATATACATGGGACGAGACAACACAAGACAAAGGTATATACATGGGACGAGACAACACAAGACAAAGGTATATACATGGGACGAGACAACACAAGACAAAGGTATATACATGGGACGAGACAACACAAGACAAAGGTATATACATGGGACGACAAAGACAACACAAGACAAAGGTATATACATGGGACGAGACAACACAAGACAAAGGTATATACATGGGACGAGACAACACAAGACAAAGGTATATACATGGGTGGGACGAGACAACACAAGACAAAGGTATATACATGGGACGAGACAACACAAGACAAAGGTATATACATGGGTATATACATGGGACGAGACAACACAAGACAAAGGTATATACATGGGACGAGACAACACAAGACAAAGGTATATACATGGGACGAGACAACACAAGACAAAGGTATATACATGGGACGAGACAACACAAGACAAAGGTATATACATGGGACGAGACAACACAAGACAAAGGTATATACATGGGACGAGACAACACAAGACAAAGGTATATACATGGGTGGGACGAGACAACACAAGACAAAGGTATATACATGGGACGAGACAACACAAGACAAAGGTATATACATGGGTGGGACGAGACAACACAAGACAAAGGTATATACATGGGACGAGACAACACAAGACAAAGGTATATACATGGGACGAGACAACACAAGACAAAGGTATATACATGGGTGGGACGAGACAACACAAGACAAAGGTATATACATGGGACGAGACAACACAAGACAAAGGTATATACATGGGTGGGAGACAACACAAGACAAAGGTATATACACAAGACAAAGGTATATACATGGGATATACATGAGACAACACAAGACAAAGGTATATACATGGGACGAGACAACACAAGACAAAGGTATATACATGGGACGACAAGACAAAGGTATATACACAACAACACAAGACAAAGGTATATACATGGGACGAGACAACACAAGACAAAGGTATATACATGGGACGAGACAACACAAGACAAAGGTATATACATGGGTGGGACGAGACAACACAAGACAAAGGTATATACATGGGACGAGACAACACAAAAGATGGGACAACAACACAAGACAAAGTATATACATGGGACGAGACAACACAAGACAAAGGTATATACATGGGACGAGACAACACAAGACAAAGACAACACAAGACAAAGTATATACATGGGACGAGACAACACAAGACAAAGGTATATACATGGGACGAGACAACACAAGACAAAGGTATATACATGGGACGAGACAACACAAGACAAAGGTATATACATGGGACGAGACAACACAAGACAAAGGTATATACATGGGACGAGACAACACAAGACAAAGGTATATACATGGGACGAGACAACACAAGACAAAGGTATATACATGGGACGAGACAACACAAGACAAAGGTATATACATGGGACGAGACAACACAAGACAAAGGTATATACATGGGACGAGACAACACAAGACAAAGGTATATACATGGGTGGGACGAGACAACACAAGACAAAGGTATATACATGGGACGAGACAACACAAGACAAAGGTATATACATGGGACGAGACAACACAAGACAAAGGTATATACATGGGACGAGACAACACAAGACAAAGGTATATACATGGGAAGACAAACAAGACAAAGGTATATACATGGGACGAGACAACACAAGACAAAGGTATATACATGGGTGGGACGAGACAACACAAGACAAAGGTATATACATGGGACGAGACAACACAAGACAAAGGTATATACATGGGACGAGACAACACAAGACAAAGGTATATACATGGGACGAGACAACACAAGACAAAGGTATATACATGGGTGGGACGAGACAACACAAGACAAAGGTATATACATGGGACGAGACAACACAAGACAAAGGTATATACATGGGACGAGACAACACAAGACAAAGGTATATACATGGGACGAGACAACACAAGACACAGGTATATACATGGGACGAGACAACACAAGACAAAGGTATATACATGGGACGAGACAACACAAGACAAAGGTATATACATGGGACGAGACAACACAAGACAAAGGTATATACATGGGTGGGACGAGACAACACAAGACAAAGGTATATACATGGGACGAGACAACACAAGACAAAGGTATATACATGGGTGGGACGAGACAACACAAGACAAAGGTATATACATGGGTGGGACGAGACAACACAAGACAAAGGTATATACATGGGACGAGACAACACAAGACAAAGGTATATACATGGGTGGGACGAGACAACACAAGACAAAGGTATATACATGGGACGAGACAACACAAGACAAAGGTATATACATGGGACGAGACAACACAAGACAAAGGTATATACATGGGATGAGACAACACAAGACAAAGGTATATACATGGGTGGGACGAGACAACACAAGACAAAGGTATATACATGGGACGAGACAACACAAGACAAAGGTATATACATGGGACGAGACAACACAAGACAAAGGTATATACATGGGACGAGACAACACAAGACAAAGGTATATACATGGGACGAGACAACACAAGACAAAGGTATATACATGGGGACAAAGAGACAACACAAGACAAAGGTATATACATGGGTGGGACGACAACACAAGACAAAGACAACACAAGACAAAGGTATATACATGGGACGAGACAACACAAGACAAAGGTATATACATGGGACAACACAAGAGACAACACAAGACAAAGGTATATACATGGGACGAGACAACACAAGACAAAGGTATATACATGGGACGAGACAACACAAGACAAAGGTATATACATGGGACGAGACAACACAAGACAAAGGTATATACATGGGACGAGACAACACAAGACAAAGGTATATACATGGGACGAGACAACACAAGACAAAGGTATATACATGGGACGAGACAACACAAGACAAAGGTATATACATGGGACGAGACAACACAAGACAAAGGTATATACATGGGTGGGACGAGACAACACAAGACAAAGGTATATACATGGGACGAGACAACACAAGACAAAGGTATATACATGGGACGAGACAACACAAGACAAAGGTATATACATGGGACGAGACAACACAAGACACAGGTATACATGGGACGAGACAACACAAGACAAAGGTATATACATGGGACAACAACACAAGACAAAGGTATATACATGGGACGAGACAACACAAGACAAAGGTATATACATGGGTGGGACGAGACAACACAAGACAAAGGTATATACATGGGGACGAGACAACACAAGACAAAGGTATATACATGGGTGGGACGAGACAACACAAGACAAAGGTATATACATGGGTGGGACAACAACACAAGACAAAGGTATATACATGGGACGAGACAACACAAGACAAAGGTATATACATGGGTGGACAACACAAGACGAGACAACACAAGACAAAGGTATATACATGGGTGGACGAGACAACACAAGACAAAGGTATATACACAACACAAGACAAAGGTATATACATGGGACGAGACAACACAAGACAAAGGTATATACATGGGATGAGACAACACAAGACAAAGGTATATACATGGGTGGGACGAGACAACACAAGACAAAGGTATATACATGGGACGAGACAACACAAGACAAAGGTATACATGGGACGACAACACAAGAGACAACACAAGACAAAGGTATATACATGGGACGAGACAACACAAGACAAAGGCGTCTAACTGCTACGCCATATAAGAACAAGATTGTTCCTAGGTCGTCATTGAAAATAAGAATGTGTTCTTAACTGACTTGCCTAGTTAAATAAAGATTTTAAAAATATATAAAATACTTTGCTGCCATGTAGAGAAACTGGTTCTAGAACTGATTGGAAAACATTGAGCCAGATTCTAATTGGAATTTTAATGTTCCTTTTAATGGTATAGAATGATGTGAAGCTACCTCTGTTGCTGATAGTTAGTCCTAGATACTGTATGTGTAGTTTATCTATCTATCTATCTATCTATCTATCTATCTATCTATCTATCGCTCTCTCTCTCACACACACTCTCTCTCACACTCTCTTACTCTCTCCCTCATATATCTCTCCCTCATATATCTCTCTCTCTCTTTCTCTCTCACACTCTCTCTCACTCAATTCAATTCAAGGGGCTTCATTGGCATGGGAAACATGTGTTACGTAACATTGCCAAAGCAAGTGAGGTAGATAATATACAAAAGTGAAATAAACAATAAAAATTAACAGTAAACATTACACATACAGACGTTTCAAAACAATAAAGACATTACAAATGGCATATTATATATATATATATATAACCATTTGTACATTGTTAAAACACTATATATATATAGTGTTTTAACAATGTACAAATGGTTAAAGGACACAAGATAAAATAAATAAGCATAAATATGGGTTGTATTTACAATGGTGTGTGTTCTTCACTGGTTGCCCTTTTCTCGCGGCAACAGGTCACAAATCTTGCTGCTGTGATGGCACACTGGAATTTCACCCAGTATATATGGGAGTTTATCAAAATTGGATTTGTTTTCAAATTCTTTGTGGATCTGTGTAATCTGAGGGAAATATGTCTCTCTAATATGGTCATACATTGGGCAGGAGGTTAGGAAGTGCAGCTCAGTTTCCACCTCATTTTGTGGGCAGTGAGCACATAGCCTGTCTTCTCGTGAGAGCCATGTCTGCCTACGGCGGCCTTTCTCAATAGCAAGGCTATGCTCACTGAGTCTGTACATAGTCAAAGCTTTCCTTAATTTTGGGTCAGTCACAGTGGTCAGGTATTCTGTCGCTGTGTACTCTCTCTCTCTTTTCTCTCAATTAAATTAAATTAAATTAAAATCAATTCAAGGGGCATTATTGGCATGGAAAACATGTGTTAACATTGCCAAAGCAAGTGACGTAGATAATATACAAAAGTGATATATATACCTCTCTCTCTCTCTCTCTCTCTCTCTCTCTCTCTCTCTCTCAATTCAATTCAATTCAATTCAAGGGGCTTTATTGGCATGGGAAACATGTGTTAACATTGCCAAAGCAAGTGAGGTAGATAATATATAAAGTGAAATAAACAATAAAATTGAACAGTAAACTTTACACATACAGAAGTTTTAAAACAATAAAGACATTACAAATGTCATATTATATATATACAGTGTTTTAACAATGTACAAATTGTAAAGGACACAAGATAAAATAAATAAGCATAAATATGGGTTGTATTTACAATGGTGTGTGTTCTTCACTGGTTGCCCTTTTCTCGTGGCAACAGGTCACAAATCATGCTGCTGTCATGGCACACTGTGGAATTTCACACAGTAGATATAGGAGTTTTTCTAGATTGGATTTGTTTTCGAATTCTTTGTGTATCTGTGTAATCTGAGGGAAATATGTTTCTCTAATATGGTCATACATTGGGCAGGAGGTTAGGAAGTGCAGCTCAGTTTCCACCTCATTTTGTGGGCAGTGAGCACATAGCCTGTCTTCTCTTGAGAGCCATGTCTGCCTACGGCGGCCTTTCTCAATAGCAAGGCTATGCTCACTGAGTCTGTACATAGTCAAAGCTTTCCTTAATTTTGGGTCAGTCACAGTGGTCAGGTATTCTGCCGCTGTGTACTCTCTGTGTAGGGCCAAATTGCATTCTAGTTTGCTCTGTTTTTTTGTTAATTCTTTCCAATGTGTCAAGTAATTATCTTTTTGTTTTCTCATGATTTGGTTGGGTCTAATTCTGCTGCTGTCCTGGGGCTCTATAAGGTGTCTCTCTCTCACACACACATACACATTTTCTCTCTCTCTCTCACACATACCCTCTCTCACACACACACACTTTCTCTCTCTCTCTCTCTCTCTCTCTCTCTCTCTCTCTGTATATATATATATATATATATATATATATATATATATATATATATATATATATATATATATATATATATATAATATTTCTCTCATCTATCTCTCCCTCTCTGAGGGGTTGAGTCTGGGGGGATGAGCCTCAAGACCAGGAATGGTCAACTCTGGTTCTCAGGGCCTATATCCTGGGTTTTGTTTTTGACACACTCACATCAGTGACTTTTTTAGATGGTGATTGTAGAGTTGGCTCTGCCTGCGCTAGTGCGGCCCGCTGGTCTAGTTAAACCAATCCTAATACAGCATACAATTACCTCCACAACTGGACGTTCCACTATAAAATGTTCTAAAACATTCAGAACTTTTCAGTGCTCCTACACATAACCCCTCCAACTCCTTCCCTCTCTCCCCAGGAGATGCCTGCACCCTTCCTGACTTACTGGTTGCCACTGTAGAGCTAATGAAGGAAAATGAGTGAGCTTCAGTTTCCACTGCTGTGCACCACCGCAGCCTGAGGCCTATTTAATTATACTGGTTGTTTAAAAGCTTTATCACAAAGGTTGTGGAGGCGGGCCTAAGCCAGTGGATGGAGTGTTTGTGTGGTTGATCAATAACATGACTCCAACCGAGAGACCGAGAGACAAGAGATGTCCACGGCTCCCTCTCTCTGTCTCTCTCTCTCTCTCTCTCTCTGATTGTCTCATTTCATCTCTCTCTCAATTCAGTTGATTCAAAGGGCTAACCTTAACCCTAAACATTACACTCACAAGCGTTTCAAAGGAATATAGACATTTCAAATGTCATGTTATGGCTATGTACAGTGTTATAACAATGTGCAAATAGTTAAAGTACCAAGGGGAAAATAAATAAACATAAATATGGGTTGTATTTACAATGGTGTTTGTTCTTCACTGGTAGCCCTTTTCTTGTGGCAACAGGTCACAAATCTTGCTGCTGTGATGGCACACTGTGTGGTATTTCACCCAATAGATATGGGAGTTTATCAACATTTGATTTGTGGGTCTGTGTAATCTGAGGGAAATATGTGTCTCTAATATGGTCAGACATTTGGCAGGAGATGAACATAGCATGTCTTCTCTTGAGAGTCAGATCTGCTTATGGGCTCCGGGGGGTTTGTGAACAATGCCCCAGGACCAGCTTGTTTAGGGGACTCTTCTCCAGGTCCCTCATTTATCAATGTTGCATAGAAAAGCTTCTAAATGAAATAATGCCATGAAGGACTGCCGGCAATATTCGGCTCCTGCTTGGTTGTGAAACGCCAGTCCGATCCGCAATCTCCCGTTGGAATGTTCTAGTGGACAAAAGTCCCAGGGTGGAGAGGACTTGGGTTTGCACTGGGATGGCGTTGGTGCGTTTCGTCTCACTTTCTAAAACTGGAGAGAGTTGGTTGCAGAGATACAGTAAAATATGCCTTGGAAAACAAAATAAGCCAAGCGTCGTTCTCAGAAAAACAATCTGCACGCTCATTGAAAACACGTTCCTGCGTAATGCAGCTTGTGCCGGATCCTCCAGCAATGTAACATTTGTCATTTTGGACAAGTCACAACGCCTCAGTGTTGCCTTTTTTATTATTTAACTGGTTTAACTCAATTCCCTCCAACCTTACATTCCACTCTCTTTCTAATTCACTTTATTATTCAATTAGGCTTAAATGGTTTCATGTTTATGAATTCGATAGTATACTGAGAAAACTATTAGTGTCTATAAAATACATGCATGAATAAACTATTAATGTATTCCATTTTTTTCTTCATAGTTTATGATTTGGTCCGGTATGCCAATCCTTTCTCCATTTGGTGGATGGTATTTCACTAACAGATGGGACTTTTCTACCACAAGGTGTTGTGGGTACGCACAGTCAGAGGTGTGCTTCAAGTTACTTATACATTCTCAAGTATAAGTACAAATGGATACATCCAAACACCTTGCTTAGAAATGATCTCACGCACGGTTTACGGACATTTCTGTTCGTACTCAACATTGATAAATAGGGGCCCAGGTTCATCTCTCTGTAGGTGATGGCTTCGTTATGGAAGGTGTCGTGTCTTTGGCTATGCCGGATTAAGTGATATGATATGCTATTCTATAAAATAATTTCTCTGTAAATAATATTACCTGATTTAATTAATTATGTAAATGTAATTAACTAGAAAGTCGGGGCACCACAAAATAATGTTATCTTCCGAATAGAGCTGTTATCTTCCGAATAAACTCTTAAAGACCTGGTAATCTTTTACATCAATAGCAGTCAATATTTAATCGTACCTTGTTTCAGTCTCATCTGAAAGTTGTAAATTCTTGGTTATATACACGACCCTGTCTAACAAGTTGAATCAGCAATACAAAACTTTGGTTTAATTATTTATTTACTAAATACCTAAATAATCACACAGAATTACATCAACACAGAATGGATCATACATTGATTACTAATTATGTCTTACAAGAAACCGTCCCTGGGGAACGGAACCTGTATGATGGCTGGTTACACAAAGAGAGAGGGTTGTGCTTGAATGAAAGCGCGGGAAGACTGAAGAACAAAGGGAGAAGCTATGCTATTGTAACATCTTATACATTCTATATAACCGCCCATTTGGAAAAGGAAAATGCAATAAATAGGTTGTATGTAGATGGAAGGCCGTGTTGCCCAACAGAGATCTTCCTTGTCCTTTGAAGAGTGTCTCTGGTGGTAAACTGGATACATTGTAGTATCGTCATTGTGTGGTAAACTGGATACGTTATCCATCCTTTCCTAGCCCACGTTTACAGTGGCCGCTGCTAACTCAACGGCTAGGGGGTATCACTTCTGGAGTGAATAAGAGTTCAAAGTTCATACCAAGTTGCCATGCTTTTAGCTCATGCTATATTCTGGCTGGTATTGTAGAAATTCATCCTTTCTACGTGTTGATCGTCATCTTTACGTTAAAATTCAATGCTAATTTAGTTAGGTTATTATCTGAGCCCTTTCAACATGGGGGACTGTCGTCCTCGGAACACAAAGTTACATTTTCGTCAAGGGCTTTATATAGGAGGGGAGATAAGGGTGTGTTTCATAGTTTAATTGCACAACAATTCCATGTGAATCTGATAACTACAATGTGTAGACTTTCCAAGATACAGTTTGTTATCCTATCATTAGTAAGAATGTCTCAGACACCAACTGATCTGGCATCTTATTCTTTAAGTACCAATGAATATTTTCAACAGGTTTGATTAACGAAACATGGTTCCTTTCCCCCCCACCTTTTGATGTTGCCAGACTCTATATGTTTAACAAAGGCTTTTCAAGAGTCATTCTGTAGAGTCAAGAGAGACGAACGGGAGAAAGGTATTTATGGAGGGGGGGGGGGGTGGGTCATAAACCTCACCCACAAGCCAATGTCATGACACAGGTTTGAGAATCACTTCCTTTTAGGTGGTTGTAAAATTTAACGTCTCTTTTCTGGATTTGGATACTTAGTGGATATCGGCCTAATTCTGCTCTGCATGCATCACTTGGTGTTTCAGGTTGTACACTGAGGATGTTTTGGAGGATGTTTTTGCAGAATTCTGCATGTTTAGTCTCAATTTGGTGTTTGTCCCATTTTGTGTATTCTTGGTTGGTTAGCTAATCCCAGACCTCACACCGATAAAGAGCTATGGGTGCCATAACTGATTCAAGTATTTTTAGTCAGATCCTATTTGGAATGTCAAATTTTATGTTCCTTTTGATGACGTAAAAGGTCCTTTTTGCTTTGTCTGTCAGATCAAGTTACCTTTGGCGCTGATGTTTAGGCCAAGGCAGATATAGTTTTTTTGTGTTCTCTGTGGCAACGGTGTCTAGGTGGAATTTGTATTTGTATTCCTGCCAACTGGACCTTTTTTGGAACACCATTATTTTTGTTATATTGGAGAAGATGAGGATGAGGTTAAATAGTTTAAGTATAGCTAATTGGAATAATGTGGTCTGTGTATTTTATCATTTAATTTAGGATGGTTTGGAGGGTTTGTATTTGGTCCTGTAGTTCATTCCATGTAATTGGAGAATCCAGTGGTTCTGGGAGTCTTTAATAGGTGATTCTAAGCTTTGTATTTGATCAAGTATATGTTTTTGCTGTTTGTACTTTGTTATAGGGCCAAAAAGATTGGAGTGGTTTATCCATAAATCTCCATTTTGAATAGATAATTGTTTCCCAGAAGAGAATGTTTTGTCCAGGACGTTGTCTAAAAGGGATTTCATTTGTTGTTGCCTAATTGTTTTTTGGTAGGTTTCCACACTACATTCCTTCCATCTATAGCATTTCTTAATGTTACTCAGTTCCTTTGGCTTTGATGCTGTCAGGATTTGGCCAGGGTTTTTCCGGTTTTTAGTCACTAGATGCCCCCATTGTGCCTTTTGACCTTTTGTTTTCCCTTGATCCCCATTATTATTTGCACCTGTGCCTCGTTTCCCCTGATTGTATTTAAACCCTTTGTTTTCCTCTGTTCTTTGCTCTGTGTTTGTATGTTATCACCCAGCCCTAGTACTCTGTGAACTCTTGTTGATCCCGGTGGACTCGCTTGTGGAATTCTGTTTTTTGTTCTTGTTTGTTTGTTTTTGAGTATCTTTTGAGGCTTTTTGTGCTATACCTTCCACCTTGTGGATTTACCTTTTTGTCTTGGAGGATTACCTTTGTTCTTGTGGAATTCCTTTTGAGGTTGTGGAGTTACATGTTTTCCTGAAGAACTTCACTTTTTACTTCATTAAATACACCGTCTCAAGTACTGCTGTGTCTGCCTCATCTTCTGGGTTCTGCTGACTATTCGTGGCTCAGTTGGTTAAGTGACTGTTTCTCACTCCGGAGACCCGGGTTCGTAACCGGGTCCTGACAGATGCCTCATGATTGAGTATTGCTCTGTTCAAGTAAACTGTTATTTTGCTGTGGTCTGATAGGGGTGACTGTGAACTCTCTGAGAGACTCTGGGTTGAAGTCACTGATAAAGTAATCCACATGTCACGCCTTGGTCTTAGTATTTTGTGTTTTCGTTATTTATTTGGTCAGGCCATGGTGTGACATTGGTTTATTTTGTTGTGTTTCGTATTGGGGTTTTTGTAGGCATTGGGATTGCGGCTGAGTAGGGGTGTCTAGCATAGGCTTGGCTGCCTGAGGCAGTTCTCAATCAGAGTCAGGTGATTCTCGTTGTCTCTGATTGGGAACCATATTTAGGTAGCCTAGGTTTCACTGTGTGTTTTGTGGGTGATTGTTCCTGTCTCTGTGTTTGTTGTCACAAGATAGGCTGTATAGGTTTTCACGTTCCGTTTGTTGTTTTGCTATTTAGTTATTTCATGTATTGTTCATTATTTTGCATTAAAGAACACGAGTAACCACCACGCCACATTTTGGTCCGACTCTCTTCCAACAGACGAAGGCCGTTACACCACAGTAATACTGCCAAGGGATGAGTTGTGACCCGTTTTTGTTGGTTGTTTTGTCATAGTTGTGTCTTGGGGGGCTTATTTGGGAGGAAATACTGTTACCTTCAGTTAGGTCCCCTGTTTGCTGAGAGTGTCAGGTTCTTGTCCAGTTCTGGCATCTAGGTCTCTCTATCTCTCTCTATCTCTCTCTATCTCTCTCTATCTCTCTCTATCTATCTATCTATCTATCTATCTATCTATCTATCTATCTATCTATCTATCTATCTATCTATCTATATGATCAAAAGTTAAAGGTTGCTACAGGTTCCTTTGAGCAGAGGCCATATTATGAACACAGTCAAATCAGACAATGAGAGTGATGGAACATCCCTGAGCCTTACTTGCCATGAATGAAAGATTTTCTGCGTCTACCATATGAAACAAATACAATTATTTCAGAGCACTAGGCCTCTCAATTAATTGTAATATCCTGCAAATGTTTCATTTTGTTTGGAAAATACTGAGACATGCAGTCTGACACCATACATACTGTAAATGCTAACAGGGTGTTTGTGGTCTGTTTCAATGCTATTTATTGTGGTTTGATGTTGATTGTCTATGATTATTTTGGTGAGTTTGCTACTCTTCATGACCTTGTTTTTTTACTGTGTGTGTGTGAGAGAGAGAAATAAGCTTTAGGACATGCTTTATTAGGACATGCTTTAGGACATGCTTTAGTGTGTGTGTGTCTTTATTAGGACATGCTTTAGTACATGCTTTATTAGGACATGCTTTAGGACATGCTTTAGGACATGCTTTAGGACATGCTTTAGGACATGCTTTAGGACATGCTTTATTAGGACATGCTTTAGGACATGCTTTAGGACATGCTTTAAGACATGATATAGGACATGCTATAGGACATGCTATAGGACATGCTTTAGTACATGCTTTAGGACATGCTTTAGGACATGCTTTAGTACATGTATAATAAGCTTTAGTACATGCTTTAGGACATGCTTTAGGACATGCTTTAGTACATGCTTTAAGACATGATTTAGTACATGCTTTAGGACATGCTTTAGGACATGCTTTAGTACATGTATAATAAGCTTTAGTACATGCTTTAGTACATGCTTTAGGACATGCTTTAGTACATGTATAATAAGCTTTAGGACATGCTTTAGGACATGCTTTAGTACATGTATAATAAGCTTTAGTACATGCTTTAGGACATGCTTTAGGACATGCTTTAGGACATGCTTTAGTACATGCTTTAAGACATGATTTAGTACATGCTTTAGGACATGCTTTAGGACATGCTTTAGTACATGCTTTAGTACATGCTTTAGGACATGCTTTAGGACATGCAGAATAAGAGTTTTAGCAGCAGTGTCTATGTAGAGATATTTAAAGTCTAATGAAACGGAACCAACTGACTGAACAGCCGACTGAACTCTGGACGCCACTAAACATTTGAGCGTGTAACTAATCCAACCCATCATGCTCTTCTTGAAGAGAGCAGACAGTCAGGGCAGAGGGACTCAACATCACGACCATAAGTCCACAGATATGACCAAATAAGGGCATAACGTGAAAGTAACTATGTCTTGGTCTCATGTGACCTGGTGGTTTCTGCTGACGGGGGTGAAATATTGATGTGGAATAAATTCCCCTCTAATTATCACAGCTGAATTAATAGGGAAGTGTTTAATTATCCCAAGTTTTCCTTTCGGAATGAGGAAGGTTTTGATCTGAGCCATATGGCTGCTCTCTGATGTGTTCCGGTTCACACACTCTTAAATATGAACTACTTTAGACTCCCACACTCCCCCCTCTCCCCCCCTCCTGCTCCTTCCCCCTCACCTCTCTTGAGCTCTCTCTCCGTCTCTCCTCTCTCCCCTCTCTCTCTCTTCCCTCCTCTCCCCCTCTCTCTCGCTCCTTCCCTCCTCTCTCTCCTATTCCCCCACTCCCTAGGTAAAACATGACAATCAGGTATTTAATTGATAACAAGCTATATGATGGAAACGGTAAATTATTTGATTTAGTGGTGTGACAGTGAGACCAGTGGATGATTGCAGAGCCTATCTCCTGTTTCTGTAGCATGAGGCAGCTTGATGTAACAGTACACCCCCTGGACAGGACACTAGTCTATTGAAGGGCCTTACCTCCAATCTATCTCCTTAATGGTGGTATGAACTCGCAACCTTCCAATCTCAGGGCAGGCACTCTAACCACAAGGCCCCTGTGTTGCTCAGGTAACTGTTTCATGCTTGTATAATCTCAGTGTTGTTCTCCAACGTGTGTGTCCTTCCTTGTGTGTTTGTGCTTCCTTGTGTATGTGTGCTTCCTTGTGTGTGTGTGTGTGTGTGTGTGTGTGCCTCCTTATGTTTGTGTGTCCTTCCTTGTGTGTGTGTGTGTGTTTTTCTTTGTGTGTGTGTGTGTGTGTTCGTGGTGTGTGCGTGTGTGCTTCCTTGTGTGTGTGTGTGTGTGTGTGTATGTGTGCCTCCTTGTGTGTGTATGTCCTTCCTTGTGTGTGTGTGTCTGCTTCTTTTGTGTGTTTGTGTGTGTGTGTGCTTCTTTGTGTGTGTGTGTGTCCTATAGCTCTGGGGAGAGAAAGGGACAGAAATGGCCCAGGTGAGAACAGGAAAACCCTGGCATATGTACTTACAACACAAAGCTGACAGGCTTTGACCTTCTGCCCCTGGTGTGTGTGTGTGTGTCTGTGTCTCTTCTCAGCACCATAACGTTGAGCTCTTTAGTCAGGAGCAGAAGCTACCAGGTGCCTGGAGGCTACAGCGATATGCTCAGGGACTGAGGGCCATTGAGGGTAAGGTGCCAGTAACTACAGCCATGTTTTGGCCCATGCCATGTCTGTCTGAGGTTGGCTGTGGGAGGACTCTTCGGCAGATGAGCATAGGCCCTGTCGTGGTCCACTTTGGTTCTCAGCCTTAAGTTTCTGGCTTTGTGCCTGGAAGGAACTGTCAGTTGAGACGTCAGCCATTTTGGAAGCTGTATAGTAGTACTTCATCACACTGCTCAACGATTGGCTCCCTGTTTTCACATTCCTAGGTTGAGGTTGCAAACAAGTGAATCAGAATTGGACAGGTTATAGCTACACAGATGACTATCAGCTTCAAATATATACATAAAACATGACTGAAATAAATTCCCAGAAACCCACCGTACACCTGACACGTATATACCAAAATATACACGATGATTGTAGTCAGTATGTTTTGTGTTTGCCGTAACATTTAACTTAACATCCCTTAACATCCCTCTAAATGAATGGTTGAACGTCTCTCCCTCCAGAGCGAGGATCTGGGGTCATAAATAACAGAGCTTATTGGTGGGCGGAACGTTGTGATGGCGGATAGCGGTGCCAAGATATTGCATATGTCCCTTTATGAGCGACGTGCGGATCTGATTGATGCGCTCATCCAAAAACAATCTGCCTCGCTGTCTCCGCCTCATCAGACAGGAAGGAGCGGGACGAGACTGACTGAGACGGACAGGCGGGCCAACAAGACCAGGATTTATGAGTTGGGCTGTGAGTGGACGGGACGGCAGCAAGGAGATACTAAAGGAGTTGAAAATAAACACCAGGTGGTTTCAAATACATCCACAGTAAATACCAAACGGATGGGTTTTAAATACATCCACAGTAAATACAAAATGGATGGGTTTTAAATACATCCATAGTAAATACAAAACAAATGGGTTTTAAATACATCCATAGTAAATACAAAACAAATGGGTTTTAAATACATCCACAATAAATACAAAACGGATGGGTTTCAAATGCATCCATAGTAAATACTAAATGGATGGTTTATAAATATGCACGTGACACACGTAAACACACAAATGGATGGGTTTTACAGGTTTCAAATACATCACACAGTAAATACAAAACAAATGGGTTTTAAATACATCCACACGTAAATTCAAATGGATGGGTAACAAATACAAACACAGTAAAAACAGAACAGATGGGTTTCACACACGGGTAACATCCACAGTAAAAACAGAACAGATGGGTTTCAAATACATCCACAGTAAAAACAAACAGATGGGTTTTTAAATACATCCACAGTAAAACAGAACAGATGTTTAAATACACGCACACGTAAATACACAAATGAACGGTTTATAAATACACAGGTAACACACACACACGTAACACACACAAACACGTAACACACACACACAGGTAACACACACACATGTAACACACACAAACACGTAACACATACACACAGGTAACACGCACACACGTAACACACACGCACACGTAACACACACGCACGTAACACACACCCAAGTAACACACACGCACGTTACACACACACGTAACACACGTGAATGTATACAAATCAAATCAAATGTATTTATAAAGCCCTTCTTACAGCAGCTGATATCAGCCCTTCTTACAGCAGCTGATATCAGCCCTTCTTACAGCAGCTGATATCAGCCCTTCTTACAGCAGCTGATATCAGCCCTTCTTACAGCAGCTGATATCAGCCCTTCTTAAGCAGCTGATATCAGCCCTTCTTACAGCAGCTGATATCAGCCCTTCTTACAGCAGCTGATATCAGCCCTTCTTACAGCAGCTGATATCAGCCCTTCTTACAGCAGCTGATATCAGCCCTTCTTACAGCAGCTGATATCAGCCCTTCTTACAGCAGCTGATATCAGCCCTTCTTACAGCAGCTGATATCAGCCCTTCTTACAGCAGCTGATATCAGCCCTTCTTACAGCAGCTGATATCAGCCCTTCTTACAGCAGCTGATATATCAGTGCTGTTCAGAAACCCAGCCTAAAACCCCAAACAGCAAGCAATGCAAGTGTAGAAGCACCGTGGCTAGGAAAAACTCTCTAGAAAGGCCAAAAGCTAAGTTGAAACCTAGAGAGGATCCAGGCTTTGAGGGGTGGCCAGTCCTCTTCTGGCTGTGTCGGGTGGAGATTATAACAGAACATGGCCAAGATGTTCAAATGTTCATAAATTACCAGAATGGTCAAATAATAGTAATCCCAGTGAACAGGCCAGGGTTCCATAGCCGCAGGCAGAACAGTTGAAACTGGAGCAGCAGCACGGCCAGGTGGACTGGGGTACAACAAGGCGTCATCATGCCAGGTGGTCCTCGGCATGGTCCTAGGGCTCAGGTCCTCTGAGAGAGAGAAAGCAAGAAAGAGAGAAAGAGAGAATTAGAGAGCATACTTAAATTCACACAGGACACTGGATAAGACAGGAGAAATACTCCAGATATAACAGACTGACCCTAGCCCCCCGACACATAAACTACTGCAGCATAAATACTGGAGGCTGAGGCAGGAGGGGTCAGGAGACACTGTGGCCCCATCTGATGATTCCCCCGGTCAAGACCAAATAGGCAGGATATAACCCCACCAACTTTTCCAAAGCACACCCCCCGCACCACTAGAGGGATATCTTCAACCATCAACTTACCATCCTGAGACAAGGCCGAGTATAGCCCACAAAGATCTCTGCCACGGCACAACCCAAGGGGGGGCGCCAACCCAGACTGGAAGACCACGTTAGTGACTCAACCCACTCAAGTGACGCACCCGTCCTAGGGATGGCATGGAAGAGCACCAGTAAGCCAGTAACCCCTGTAATCGGGTTAGAGGCAGAGAATCCCAGTGGAGAGAGGGGAACCGGCCAGACAGAGACAGCAAGGGTTGTCCGTTGCTCCAGTACCTTCACCTTCACATTCCTGGGCCAGAATCATAGGACCTACTGAAGAGATGAGTTTTCAATAAAGACTGAAAGGTTGAGACTGAGTGTGCGTCTCTCTCATGGGTAGGCAGACCATTCCATAAAAATGGAGCTCTATAGGAGAAAGCCCTGCCTCCAGCTGTTTGCTTAGAAATTCTAGCAATTAGGAGGCCTGCATCTTGTGACCGTAGCGTACGTGTAGGTATGTACGGCAGGAACAAATCGGAAAGATAGGGAGGAGCAAGACCATGTAATGCTTTGTAGGTTAGCAATAAAACCTTGAAATCAGCCCTTACCTTAACAGGAAGCCAGTGTAGGGAGGCTAGCACTGGAGTAATATGATCAAATGTTTGGCTCTTGTAAATATTCTAGAAGCCTTGTTAAACTGAAGTTTATTTAGTGCTTTATCTGGGTAGCCGGGAAGTATAGCACTGCCGTAGTTTAACCTAGAAGTAACAAAAGCATTGGCTACATTTTTCTGCATCATTTTTTGACAGAAAGTTTCTGTTTTTTTCAATGTTACGTAAATGTAAAAAAGCTGTCCTTGAAACAGTCTTGATATGTTCGTCAAAAGAGAGATCAGGGTCCAGAATAAGACCGAGGTCCTTCACAGTTTTATTTGGGACGACTGTACGATCATCAATATTAATTGTCAGATTCAACAGAAGATCTCTTTGTTTCTTGGGACCTAGAACAAGCATCTCTGTTTTGTCCGAGTTTAAAAGTAGAAAGTTTGCAGTCATCCACTTCCTTACGTCTGAAACACTAGCTTCTAGCACTTTTGGGGCTTCACCATGTTTCATTGAAATGTACAGCTGTGTGTCATCCACATAGCAGTGAAAGTTAACATTATATTTTCGAATGACATCCCCAAGAAGTAAAATATATAGTGAAAACAATAGTGGTTCTCAGACGGAACCTTGAGGAACACCGAAATGTACAGTTGATTTGTCAGAGGACAAACCATTCACGGAGACAAACTGATATCTTTCCGACAAATAAGATCTAAACCAGTCCAGAACTTGTCCGTGTAGATCAATTTGGGTTTCCAATCTCTCCAAAAGAATGTGGTGATCGATGGTATCAAAAGCAGCATTAAGGTCTAGGAGCACGAGGACAGATGCAGAGCCTCGGTCTGATGCCATTAAAAGGTTATTTACCACCTTCACAAGTGCAGTCTCAGTGCTATGATGGGGTCTAAAACCAGACTGAAGCATTTCTTATACATTGTTTGTCTTCAGGAAGGCAATGACTTGCTGCGCAAAAGCATTTTCAAATTTGTTTGAGAGGAATGGAAGATTCGATATAGGCCGATAGTTTTTTATATTTTCTGGGTCAAGGTTTGGCTTTTTCAAGAGAGGCTTTATTACTGCCACTTTTAGTGAGTTTGGTACACATCCGGTGGATAGAGAGCCGTTTATTATGTTCAACATAGGAGGGCCAAGCACAGGAAGCAGCTCTTTCAGTAGTTTAGTTGGAATAGGGTCCATGCACACCCCTTCCCTGTGGGTATTGGCAGGATTGACTCTGAAGCAGCCTGACTACTCACAAACAATAATTTGTTTATAATATGAATTTCAAATGAAATGTTACCAGTTGACCTTCCACAGATACCATCTGTGACTCTACTATTAGATGGCTGAAATCCATTTCCCTTGTTTACTCATTTGAGTCGATCTCATCACACGTATAGACTACGACACGGAGGCATAGCCATGCAAGAGGTCACTCTGTTTACTAGTGATGCTTCACAGCGCCAGCTTGTGAGGGAAAGAGATCTATCAGGGTTACACTGTTTGTCAGGTAAACACCAGAGTGTTTATCTGTTCCTGGTTGGGATCCAAATGGGCTATTTGCTGTTTTCGGTCAATAAATGATAGGTTCATGAAAATGTTAGCGAGTGACCTTTTAGAGAAGTTTAGTGGAGCTCTGACTGCCTCTAGAGCTCAGCGGACAGTTCACCTCCTCTTAATCGCTAATAACCAACTGATGGTCATTCATTCCACACACATCATTCTGTTGTTGGCACGTTGAAATGAAATACTAAATTCCAACTGGGCGTTTATAGTGTTTCATTATTAACTTCACATGCATTACAGCAGCAGGCGGTGCAGTTATTTATTACACAGTTATTCATTATAAAGTTATTCATTATACATTTATTTATTACACAGTTATTTATTACACAGTTATTTATTATACAGTTATTCATTATACAGTTATTTATTACAGTTATTTATTACACAGTTATTTATTACACAGTTATTTATTACACAGTTATTTATTACACAGTTATTAATTATACAGTTATTTATTACACAGTTATTTATTATACAGTTATTTATTATACAGTTATTTCTCATACAGTTATTTCTTATACAGTTATCCATTATACAGTTATTTATTACACAGTTATTTATTATACAGTTATTTATTTTACAGTTATTCATTACACAGTTCTTTATGGTACAGTTATTCATTATACAGTTATTTCTCATACAGTTATTTCTCATACAGTTATTTATTACACAGTTATTCATTACACAGTTATTTATGATACAGTTATTCATTATACACTTATTCATTATTGTAACGACGTTCGTCTGTTGTAAGAAGAGAGTCAGACCGAAATGCAGCGTGTAGGTTACTCATGACTTTAATGAATGACAACGGTACATGAAATAACTGAATTACGAAAACAACAAACGAAACGAGAACTAATTACAGCCTATCTGGTGACAAACACAGAGACAGGAACAAACACCCACAAAAAACAACGCGAACTCAGGCTACCTAAATACGGTTCCCAATCCGAGACAACGAGAATCACCTGACTCCAATTGAGAATCGCCTCAGGCAGCCAAGCCTAACTAGACACACCCCTAATCATACACAATCCCAATTAATACAAACCCCAATACGAAACACAGCATATAAACCCATGTCACACCCTGGCCTACCCAAACATATACCAAAAACACAAAATACAATGACCAAGGCGTGACAATTATACAGTTATTCATTATACAGTTATTTATTGTACAGTTTTTCATTATACAGTTATTTATTGTACAGTTATTTATTGTACAGTTTTTTATTATACAGTTATTTATTATATCGTTATTTATTATACCGTTATTTATTATATCGTTATTCATTATACCGTTATTTATTGTACAGTTATTTATTATTCAGTTATTCAAACATCAGTTCTGTTTAATGCTTGTCCATGCATGTAACACCAGCCAAACATCAGTTCTGTTTAATGCTTGTCCATGCATGTAACACCAGTAAAACATCAGTTCTGTTTAATGCTTGTCCATGTATGTAACACCAGTAAAACATCAGTTCTGTTTAATGCTAATGCTTAACACCAGTAAAACCAGTTCTGTTTAATGCTTGTCCATGCATGTAACACCAGTAAAACATCAGTTCTGTTTAATGCTTGTCCATGCATGTAACACCAGTAAAACATCAGTTCTGTTTAATGCTTGTCCATGCATGTAACACCAGTAAAACATCAGTTCTGTTTAATGCTTGTCCATGCATGTAACACCAGCCAAACATCAGTTCTGTTTAAAATGCATCAGTTCTGTTTAATGCTTGTCCATGCATGTAACACCAGCCAAACATCAGTTCTGTTTAATGCTTGTCCATGCATGTAACACCAGCCAAACACCCATCACTCATTCATATATCATTATATACATATTCTTTATCCCCTTACACTGTGTATAAGACAGTAGTTTTGGAATTGTTAGTTAGATTACTTGTTGGTTATTACTGCATTGTCGGAACTAGAAGCACAAGCATTTCGCTACACTCGCATTAACATCTGCTAACCATGTGTATGTGACAAATAAAATTAGATTTGATTTGATTTGATTTATGATTTGATTTGGTTCATAACATCATACACACATCAAGTGCTTATAGCCAACTTGCTGAGAGGGGCGGTGACTTTTACAGTTCCATGGTTCAGTGATTAACATTCAATGATTAAATCCATGTCCTAAAAAAAAGTTTGTATAATTACTAGTGAAAATGTTAGTTGTGGAAAGACTTGTCAGAGATCGGGGACAGCCAAATCATGGTATCAGGCACAACAATGACTCAGTGAGGAAGAAG